>NC_087211.1:75582109-75632193 GCF_015104395.2 Macrobrachium nipponense | reverse complement strand
ATTACACCATCTTCATGGTCTCATGGGACCGGGTCAGCGCTCTCGGTAAGGGACAAGCTTCACTAGACTTATATTAGAATTTGGCGCCAAGTACGGAGTTGAGGTTAATTTTTGAGGCTCTCCCCCCCCCCCCAGTTCTCTCTCTCTCATTATATATATATATAGATATATATAATATATATATTATGATAATATAATATATATAATATTAATATATTATATTATAATATATATATCGCTTTACTCGGGAATAAGCTGACAAACTACTTGTTCGTTGTTCGGGCGGGAATGGGGGAGTAAGAGAAGGAGTAGTGAAAAAAGTAGTTTTGCATTGAGTAAAAGGTACAGGAATTTTAGGATAGGATATTTATGATTAAATGAAAATATGAAAAAGTGAATAACGCGCATGTTAAGCAGTATAGAAGAATTATCTTTAATGATGAAATATAACGCATTTATTTTTTCGTTAGGTGAAACAACGGACTATCGGTCTATAGATTTTAGCCCAATTTAATTTATTTGATGTACTGAATTTAGAGGATATATTTTTGTTCAATTATTTGGGTTTCCACTTATAACTGAGAGTATATGAACAAGTTTAATTTGCGTCCTTTTTATTTGATCCTTGTTGGTATGAGTAGTACTAATTATGAGTATAATTATAAAGACCACTTCACGTTAAGTTAGGAATATAATGTTCAAAAACTTGAGCGTCAGGTGAAAATCATGCACGCTTCCGAGTAAGCTGGAGGGGTCGGATCCCGCCTTGTTATTCTCTGGTCTAGATTAGGAAATCATTGGTTGCCTTTCTCGTAGCGCCATATATATATATATATATTATATATATCTTATATATATATATAGTATATATATATATATGAGTGTGTGTGTATTTATAAAATATGCATACCATGCATATATATATACATATATATATATATATATATATATATATCTATATATATATTATATATATATATTATATATCTATAATTTCATACTATAATGGGGGGGGCGCAATGTCTGTACTGTCTGTCTGTCTGTCCATTCAACCCTCACGGCCAAACTGCTGGTCAGATGGGCATGAAACTTGGCAGGGTTATGGTGGGGATCCCTAAGATGGTTTGTAATTGGGTTTCATCCAACCTACCCCCCCTCCTTTGTAGGGGGTGGGGGTGAGAAGGGATTCCCTGAAACGGAGCTGTTTCTGGCCGTAAAACGAGGCCGTTTATTCCCGTAGACTTAGTTACGTTACGATTTTTCATACATAATTTCTGTACAACTTCCCCGGAGAAAGTCGCGAATTTTTCAGCTCGGACACAATAGAAGATGAAAATTATCATCAATATCCGCAAGATTTTTTGAATAACTTAAATCCATCGGGACTGCCAGTGCACAAAATAACGTTGAAGAAGTACTGCCCGGTAATGTTGCTTCGGAATTTCGATCCTGCCAATGGACATAACAAAAAGGAAACTGACAAGTTCCTACTTCCTACTTTTTTTTGGAAGAAACAGGATCATAAGAGCATTTATCAGTAGCCATAACGCACTGACATACAAGTTGCGTCTTTGCAGTAACATAATGAAAAGAAAGATACTTTATTATTCGTATCACCGTGCAAGGTAATTGACAAAGAAACGAACCAATCAAGATCCCTGTTCCGTTAAATGAGTCACCGACAAGAGAGAGAGAGAGAGATAGAGAGAGAGAACCATTTAACGACATTAATGCACTACAATTTTATAATTTTATCTTGCTATCGAAAAATGAGAGAGAGAAAGAGAGAGGAGATAATTTGTGATTTGAGAGCTAAGTAATCCGATAATCCCATCACCGTTTTCGTTACTGGACTTACATTGAGAGAGAGAGAGAGAGAGAGAGAGAGAGAGAGAGAGAGAGAGAGAGAGAGAGAGAGAGAGAGAGAGAATCATTAAAAGAGGGTAAACAATAATGAATACGAACTTCTTTACGTTCATTGATCGTCCCTTCACTTACTTTAAGAGAGAGAGAGAGAGAGGGAGGGGAATATCATTAAAAGAGGGGAAACAACAATGAATAAGAATTTCTTTCTCTGCGTTCAGTGATCGTCCCTGAATTACTTACGAGAGAGAGAGAGAGAGAGAGAGAGAGAGAGAGAGAGAGAGACTATTCGTGTTATCGCCCTTATTTTAATATTGCTGAACAAATGGTACATATAAATTTTTCACCCATCGTAGATGGGTAAGTTTGCTAGTATATATAATGTATATAAGTTTATGATACACACACACATATCTTTGCAGGCAACGTCTTCTTTGGTGGGTATCTACTGACTAAAGCCATAGGTCTGCAGCTTAAGTTTTGATCTATATCTGATAATCCTGTCTGACTATTATATGTTAATAAAGTAAAGTTCTTCATCACTGTACTGAAACCCCTGTTAAAGATACTCCACGGAACCCTTGTTTGAAAGTTTTCTTTTCAGCGTAACATTGGTTTCCGATGCAGAACGTCTTAGAAATTCAAATATTTAGAAAAAAAAAGGTACTCAACTCACTGACATAGGCCTACTCGGACTAACGAAGTGTGTTTTTCATTTGACTTTCTTACCTCTTCCACCATGCCTCCGCCTATACTTCTTCTTTCCTCTTCCACATCTCCCCACGTTGTGTCCTCAGAACACGTAGACATTAGTTAAGATTCATTGCAGCATACCTTCGGTCTCTAGCTGCAACTTCTTTATCCCTTTTACTGTCCCTCCATTCATGTTCTCTTTCTTCCATCTTACTTTCCACCCTCGCCTACCAATTGTTTCATAGGGCAACTTCCTGTTACACATCTCAAACCTTAATATCCTTTCCAGCGCTGAATGACCTAATACGTCCTTAGCGCTTGGCTTTTGGCCTAAATCCTGTATTCCTCTTCCACTTCTCTTTCCTCATCTTCTTCTGCTCTTTCTTCACCTGCGGCAGCGGCACGGACGAATTATGATGCCCATTCTGAGCTACGGCTACCAACTGAACGACTGCCTGGTGGGGATCTTGGGAGCCATCTGCTTCATGATGTCCAACATCATCATGGCCACGGCGCCCATGGGGTGGGTTATGTATGTAGGTGAGTGATAGAAGGCACAAATATCTAGATCGTACAGATTTTATACCACCGTACGGGAAACGTAAAGTAGACGGTCACACGAAGATAATACTTTAATCCCCGAGGGGCTAGTACTAAACACGGCGTCCGAAGGAGCTTCTACCACGTTTAGTACTAGCACCTCGGAGGCGAACGTGAAAAAACATTAACGAGAGCTAGTACAATGTTTTCGAATGATATCGACAAAATAAAACATAGTAAACATATATATGACATAGAGAAAATGTAAATAAAAAAAAATGTCCATTAATTATATTCTAGCGATAAACTGTGTAGATCACTGCTACCTAAGTAGAATCGTGACACGTAGAGAAATAGTAGTCATGCCGTTTATAAAATATAATTTCTCGTTTACTGAAAACTTTTTTCCTTCAAAATATTAATAGTAAAAATAATATAAAATAATTGTGGGCTGGATATCTTATTTTTATTTTCATGATTCTTCGCTTTTCAGAGCTAGGTCTACAACTTTTTTTCTGGTTTAACTTCAAGCTTAGGCCTCAGGAAAGGACATGAGGTTTGCTAGTCCCATTGGCCTCTGTCCTATGAGACTGTATGAAAAAGTTTATTCTTTCTGTTTGAGCCTAGATTTGATAGGTTGTGCAGCGCCTCAGTGGCGTGGTTGGTATGGTGGTGGCGTCCCGCCTCGGTGGTCGCGGGTTCGATTCTCGGCCATTCCATTGAGGAGTGAGAGATGTGTATTTCTGGTGATAGAAGTTCACTCTCGACGTGGTTCGGAAGTCACGTAAAGCCGTTGGTCCCGTTGTTGAATAACCATTGGTTTCCATGCAACGTAAAAACACCATACAAACAAAAAGATAGGTTTTGCGTATAGTGATCCAGGTAAAAAAAAAAAAAAAAAAAAAAAAAAAAAAAGAAAGTCAGAAAAAAAAGCTACATTTAATAACTTTTCCAGAATAGTGACCCCTAGTGACCCCAAGGGTTTTGGGTTTTAATCGGCATGTATCCACGTATCCATTTTTGCGGCGTGTTTAGTAGAAGCCAGTTAAGGATTACTGTAAAAACATGAATAAAAGACTGTAAAATATCAAAAATAAAATGACCTCCAAGAATGTCGTGAACTTTTCTTCCCTGTGACTTCGTTAACGGCCTCTGTAAATCACTGATTTTTCCTACAAAATTGCGACTTTTTTTCGTCACCACACTCGCGTGCCATCTCTAGAGAAAAAAGCTGTGCTTTAGGGAACTTAAAACCAATACGCCACTTCTCTCGTCTCTCTCACCTCACTCTTCAAACGTTATGAGATCAGATTGTGACTGACTTGCACATTTTTCTCGTTCCTAAGGCCTTTAACAATATCTGAAATAACGATGCATTGGTTTGAATTCAGTTAAACACATAATATTATTATGATAGTGATTGCTAGGTTACTGGGAATCTACATACTTGTATCCAAAGTGGGACAATGAAAAAGGACAACAAAATCCCGTAGACTTTATCATTCCAATGCCTCTCGGGACAAATTGCTGGATGAGTAATTTCATTTAAACGCACCTGTATGACATTACAAAATGGAACTTTCCCGTGCTTTTGATGCATCTGATTATATTCAAGATTGAGGAAATTATAGGCCTCTAAGTAATCGTTTAGTAAAAGCCGGTTGCGCAGACGAAACCGTCACGCTGACATTACCATTACTAAAGTAGATTCACATCAATCGTGCATTTGATGTCTAGGCCAGTCCCTTACGACGCTCCTGATTGGCTGTTGATAAGCCAATCACAGGGCTGGAAACTCTCAGTCTCTCGAGAGCGTTCACATGGGTAGGATCTATGTTCCACCTCTCCTGAGGTAGTACGTCTTTCAGGAGAGGTGGATCATAGATCTCACCCATGTGAACTCTCTCGCGGGACTGAGAGTTTCCAACCCTGTGATTGGCTTATCAACAGCCAATCAGGAGCGTCGTAAGGGACTGGCCTAGACATCAAATGCACGGTTGATGTGAATCTACTATAGTGTTGTTATTATTCGACAGCGAACCAAAGCAAGTAAAAAATGCACCAAAGTTTATTCTGCACAATCGAGTTTTCTGTACAGCCGCTATAGCGTATAGTCAAAGCTGCGGCCATGAAGCTTTAACCACGACTGACGGTGGTGACCTGTCCTATATCATTACCAATAGAACGATCATGGCTGAACTTTAACTACCTTACTAAAATAAAAAAATACTGAGGCTAGAGGGCTGCAATTTGATATGTATAATGATTGAAGGGTGGATGACCAACATACCAATTTGCAGCCCTCTAGCCTCGGTAGTTTTTAAGATCTGAGGGATGACAGAAAAAGTGCGGATGGATAGACAAAGCCGGCACCATAGTTTCCTTTTACAGAAAACTAAAATCCTAGAACCTCTCTAAGGCCGCGTGCGGGTATAACTATGACATAATCATGATACTGGCTTCAGTAGTAATGCATTGTATCTTGCTTGAACTTTTAAAAGTTCAATCATTATTATATTTATCATCGTTATTATTATTTACTTGAGGTTGTTTGCAGCGTCCGTTTGGCCATTTGTTGCTGCACCTTTCATTCCTTTTACTGTTCCTCCATCCGCATTCTTTCCTCTCTCTTCTAACAATTGTTTCACAGTGCAAGTGCTTTGAGATTTTCCTTCTGTTACACCTGTTGCCCCTTATTCTCAATTTTCCTTTCAGCACTGACTGACCTCGTAGGTCCTAGCTCTTTGCCTTTGGCTTCAGTTCTACACTCTATTCTGTTCTATTATTAATGTTATTATTTTTAACATGAACACAGTGGTGGAACCTTCCTCCTTCAGCGGGACGAGTTTCGCCGTCGTCCCGCGGAGCGCTGTCGAAGCTTGTCCGCCGGAGGAAAACTGGGCAGCATCTTCGCCATCGTCGCCCTCGGGGAGACGATCATTCCGCTCTTCAACGGACCCTTCTTTACGGCCGTCTACAAACGCCACCATCGACGTCTTTCCTGGCCCTCGATCTTCGCCATAGCGGCCTGCATATTTGCCTTTCTCTGCTTCGTCTACACGTCAGTATCTTTGTATCATATCATATGCATTGATAGTATATATATATATATATATATATATATATATAGATATATATATATATAATATATATATATCTATATATATATAATATATATATATATATATATATATATATATATATATATATATAATCTATTTGAGTTTGTATGTCCGAGTGTAAATTAATGAATTTTTATTTCCTTTCCAGGTGGCTGTATACCCATCCAGTTAAACGGAAGTCTTTAGTCCATTTGATTTATTCAAAATGTTCATAGAAAACTGTGGCGGTAGAACCTTATAATAACGATAAGTTATTTTTGATATCATAACTTGAATCTTGTCATAGATGTCAATCATTATTCAAGTGGAAACACCATGGTATAATTCAACATTAAAGAACATACGCGGAAATAAAACAAACACCAACCGTCGATCTGGGTCATCCATCTGCGCCTGCGCACTGATGGGGGTTACAACTTTGAAAGTCGACTCTGATTCTTTACACACTTTGTTAAAGACCTCATTCGAGCTTTACGCGGCCGCAGAATAACAGGCTGCGCAGTGCTGGGGGAAAAGTTCTTTTTAGCCTGAATTCTTTTACCTCGAGTTAAATTCCTAGGCACTGCGCGTCGTGCGCGAATGGCTACCAATACATTAACATTTCCTCTTGTAAAATGACGAATAATCATGCAAGGATATCGTAAATTCCTTTTTAATAAAGTGGAGAAGATAAAAGTTTGATTGTGGTGTGCATTAAAACATGAAAATATTTCACGTAATCGCGCGTCGTCAAAGTGAAACTGTTTCCTCGAATCAGAAGCATTCAGATTTGACGAAGCCGAAACGATCTTACTTCGAAATGATCCTGAACTCATCTCTGGCAGCCTTTTGGCTCCGCTCGCCGAGGAACACTACCAAAAACACCACCTCATCGAACGCATCTCCGAGTTTTGGGTGGAGACAAACGCCCGAGTGATCATCATGGCACCCAGCCGGACGAAACGGATGAGCGGGAAATGCGCAGCTCCCGGCGACGGCGTGAACGTCATGGCGGTCATGAGCACGGCCATTCTGACCGCTCAGCTCATCATGAACGTGGTCGTCAATAGCAACAACAACAATAACAATAATAATAACAACAACAATAATAACAACGACAACAACAGGAACGAGAACATGAATATGGTTATGACGATGAACATGAACGACAATAATGTGGCGGGAGGAGTTTTTCAGTAACTTTGTGGTGGGTTCTGTCCTTCATGGTCTAGGGATGTCCTCTGGACGATTCCGGAGTTGTAAATGCAAAATGAAGAAGACGAAGCGAAAGGGTATTTTCAAAACGGGCAAAAAATAAAGAAATTATAGTTATACGAAAAGTGAAAATCGAATAGACTGGTCATTCATAAATTGTGTAAAATGCTATTTGATTTATATTCACTGTTGGGTACCTAAATCGATTTTTTTCTCTCATGACTTTTCCTGTTAACCTTCTGTTTTAAAAACCAATAAATATTGAAGCATCTGAAGAGTGTTTGCAAACAAATAATTCTGCTTAATTATTCATCGTTTTTGGATGACTTGATTATATGTGAAGCAATAAATAATTGAAGAGAAACTTGTATTTTCATCCGCTGTTGTTTGTGTTATTCTGAATCGGATTGTTGTTGAGAACTTTTCCTTCTAATACTTTACTCATGACTATTCAGGAAAGCTGATTAACCATGACTGCTGGTATAATATCCCCGTGATCTGTAGGTCTGATATTTAGGCCGATGATGAGACGGGGAACTTAGTCTCATCTCTAAGCCAGACCTCGGTCTCTATACCCTAGCCACACCTGATCGAGAATAAGTCTAGGGCTTAACCGTGAAGAAAGCGATTGATCCACCAGCCCGGCCGTAGTGGCGGATTTAGAAGTCTTTCGTGGTAGAGGTGGGGTGGCACTGATACTTAGGATTATATATATAACATACATTTGTAACGTACAAACATACGATAGATATATATCAATATTTATATGTGTGCACACATATATATATACACACATTATTAGTTGTTGAAATAATCAAGAAACAAGCAAATTTTTGCTGCTAATAATGATTTATTGAAAGAAAACAATGTACAATGTTCTATTATTCATATCGATTGGGGCGGGTTGCGCGTGACCAGGTGCCCTCCCCCCACCCCCTTAAATCCGTTACTGGGCCAACGTTTACGCCAAGCGAATCGAATCGATTCAAATCAGCACGATTCATGATTCGTCTCGATTCGCCGCGTTAATCTCAATGGAACAAATCACGCAAGGTGAATCGAATCGATTCAAGCTGCTGAGCCGGCTGAGGCCAAATTTTGATCAGTGACGGCGAATCCACGTTGGGTGAACACCATGCTACCATTGGTCCTGATTAATTTAGTACGAGAGAGCGAAGCGCTATCTATGATCCTTGGGATCCTATGCACCGAGATCGGGATGCAATAGCTGCCCTATGGAAGGAGATTGCTACGAGATGAAATGCACAGGTGATTTAAACAACGTTTTATTATTCACTACATACGGATTCTTGCAGCAACAGTCCTAACCTAACTTCGGGCGCCGTGCCCTGACTTGGCCGACTTACCGCCTACCCCCTCCTAACTCCTTCCCCCACACACCAAGTAACATGAATATTTTTGTGTTCCTACTCTGCTTACCACCCACAGCCTTGAGAGAATGTTATATGACTGCGTCTAGAAAGATGTTATACGAAACGTACTTTATTATTATTATTTATTATTTCAAGTTTACTTTTTTTCAGAAGCCGAATGCAAGGAAAAATGGCACCAGCTGAGGAGCAACTTCATGAGAGAAATGAGAAAGATCAGGGATAAACCACTCGGGTCACCAACCGCCAAAACCAGGAGGTGGGTCTTCTACGACGCCATGGAATTCCTCATCCCCCACGTGACCCCGCGAGGAGCAACATCTTCAAATGCCCCGACGCCACCTGAGGAGGACGCGAGTTCCGAAGTGTGACGAACCCCCTGACAACCCTTCAACCTCAACCTCCGCTCTCCAGGACGCGCCTGACGGACGCATCTGTTCAAGAAACGAAATTCTTTATCACAGACGCCATCAAAAAACGTCCCAACGATAATGGAGGTGAAATTGATCCGGAGTTCTCAGGGCAACTGAAGAAGATGCGGGAACAAGCGGCTTCTAGAACTCTAGACATTGACCCAGATCGCCAGTTTCTGTTGAGTCTGCTGCCTCTAATGAAACAACTGTCGCCCCGTGACAGTATAGACGTCAGGATAGAAATACTCGAAGCCTTTCGTAGGAAGCTCTTCAAACCAGCCCTACATACACCGTCATCATCACATGCTAGCGATAGAGCCTCTGAGTACTAGGCCTAAGAGAGAGAGAGAGAGAGAGAGAGATGAGAGATGAGAGAGAGAGAGAGAGAGAGAGGCCATAACTGTATTCACTACCAGAAATAAAAGATTTCTTGGTATATCTTGTTCATTTTATTTACAATAGTCTCATTCCAGACCTGCCTACGTGCAATACATTTCTTTGTTCTCATTATTGTACATCTCACCTCAGGAATAAAGGCTTTTTTCCCGCCAATTCAAGCTGCACGGTGGCAATTAGCATTCTGCTAATTTTATACCACCGGGAATTCCAGTTTCCGAAATAAATAAATAAAAATAAACAAAATATTTTAAAAATTATTTACCAAATCTGGGAACAAATGCCAAAGGTCCATAGTTCAAGTCTTCCAGCATTAAGTTCATGCACCCATATTCAGTCAGTGTGAACGGTGATAATTCAGAATGACTCGAGTCGAATGATTCTCCATGAATGGAATCAGTCGATTCTTTAGGTGTAATCGCGTCCTAAGAGTTGGGTAATACACAGGGAAGAAGGAAATTCCAAAGCCTACAGAAGACAGAAGCTACCCTTCTTCTTCTATATACAAGAGCCACTCTGAAAGTTTGATGCTTAAAATGTATGCAAAGGACAGAGTAAACATATATATAGTTCTTAGCAATTATTTTGTATTTTTGTAACTCAAAAGAAATACCTGATAGTATAATTCAAAAGCAACATTAACTTAAATGCATTTACTGGTGACTTCATGCTACTCTGTAATATTAATAATGAAATGAAAGGATAACATTGTAATAATATATTTTTTTTTATTAATGAACGAGTATCACGTTACATGGTCGATTTATGAGACACGCAGCGTATAAATAAATAGCTATTATATGACATTATACATTTTTAATATTGTTTCTTGAATGTGCAAATAATAAATTATTTTGAAAACTAACATATTTCTTGTCTATGCCCAATGTCAGTCAATGTCATGTTAGATTATAACAGTAACTCAGTCATTCAGTTTCCCACTTCGTCACAAACAGTTCACATCAAAGAGTGGCAGTTTTTCTTCCAGAGATGATCACAGTGGTAGAATATTCTTCTTTAAAAATGGTTCTTCTGAGAAGAGCGATTTGTTTATTGTTTAGGAAAGAGGCAATTTCCATTTCCAGTATGGAGACGGTCATATTTTCCATAATCCATGCGGCTACTGAAGACTCTTGCTTGCTCTTAAGCCTTTGGCAGATAAACCAAGACACGCATTCCATGATGTTCCAGTTGAGTACATTCCACTCTGAATGATTCCAAGATGGGTTGTTGCTTATCTCTGTCGAATTTGAAGGTGTCCTCTCCAGTATATTGGGAACTTGGTTCTCTGGGTTTATTGAATTACCTGGAACATTGGCCATTGTGTCTTTCTGTGTCTATGGAAATCTCTGGAAGGCTAGATATTCCTGTCACTCCGTCTCTGGAACTAATTTGAAAACACTGTACATATCACTCACAGCATCTATGAAAATCTCTGGAACGGCAGAACAATTTCCGTTGCCACTTCGCCTCTGGAACTCCCTGAAACGCTGGACACATCATTCACTACGTCAGTGGAAGTCTCGGGCTCACGCATATCATTTTGATAAGCCTCTGCCTGCCCCATCCCCTCTCCAGAGCGGGAGACTCTGGACCTGGTAGATTCTCTTCCGGTTCTAAATCCGACCATCTCTGGGGTCTCACTTTCACAGCTGCACTCGGCGTTTGTTGTGGTTCTACTTCTTCTTCTTTTTCTCTTTCCCGGCAGCATCGCCGTGTTCATATTGGTGTTCATGCTCGTGAACATGAGCGAGTTGCTATTGAAGTTGTTGTCGTTGTTGTTGTTATTATTGTCGTTGTTGTTGTTATTGTTGTTGTTGGTGTTGATTGCTGACGATCATGTTGACGGCCACGTTCGTTATCAGGACGGTGCTGCTCAGGAAGTTGAAGATGGAGGCGGCTGGGGTCCCGGCTGGGACGGGGGACGGCGTTCGTTTTGCTCCTGACGAAGCGCTGACGAGGAAGAGGCTCGAGTTCAACCATTTCTGAGTCTTTGGAGATCTGACCTCAGGTTGGTTAACATTCAAAAGGTCACCTTTTGGCCTGATCGCACTGCCGGCTACAGGTTTCGAAAGGCAAAACAAGACGACCAGATTGATGACCAATGCCACGCGCATCTTCCTGCAAAATGAATGGCATATATATATAAATATATATACTATATATATATATATATATATATATATATGTGTGTGTGTGTGTGTGTGTGTGTGTGAGTGTAATTGTATTATAAAAGTGTATTCTCGCTGCAATCTCACAGCGTTCTATGATATCAAGGGTCCGTAATAAGTGAATAAACAAATAATCTTAGCTCATGATAGAACACTACTGGTGATCGGGGCTGAAACAATAGTAACATCCCCCCCCCCACAAAAAAAAAAAAAAAAAAAAAAAAAAAACCGCTTACTCGCCTCAGCCCAAGCATACTACAAGTTCGTTCGGTGTTATTTTGGTTTGTTATCTACGTCGATACGCGTCATCTACACCGATGGATCGATCTCGTGGCTCTAGCTATACTCTGTTTTTTCCTATCTGTCTATCCGCCTGTGGTGTTTTCGCATGGTAACACTGCGTCCCGGGCTTTAAATAGTTACGCTATGTGTAAGTTTTAGGTAAATAAAAGGACATCTGGGTGTAAATTTGCAACTGAAAAGTGTTTTAATAATTGACTGTATGCGAATTACACCGTTAACATTCGAAATAAGATATTATTTAAGCCCGGGACGCAGTGTTACCATGCGCAAACACCACAGGCGGATGGACAGATGAAAAAAAAACAGTATAGTAAGGCCAGGTTCGAAACCACTGGACCGTCAGGCGTCAGGATTATTACATAACGGGGAAAAACACACACGCGCACACACACACACACACACACACCAAGTTCATTGTCGCCTCAGGTACAGTCTGCGGTCGGTAACGGTACTACTCCTCTGTCATCGCTGACGCATCATCTTTATAGAATGGAACTAGTATTATTACAAAGTTTGATAATGTCGTATCTTTTATGCCAGGAAAAAATATTCACCGGCGGTTAAATCACTGGTACCTGATTAAATTTTCCAGTTTAATTGCGAATAATAGAAGTAAATAACTTAAGCTACTTGCGGTTTGAATGCGAAAACAGAGAATATAAACTTGTCGAAGTCCCCTATGATTAAATGTCAAACAATTTACATAATCATACATCAATATAAAAAACTAGGATACGATTGTAATTTGCTATTTCGAAATGCTTAAAAGTATTACTTTGCTGAGATTTTTCATCAAAAAACAATTTATTTTCCTTAAAGGTATCCGATGACTTGGACTTCAAATCATGCTTGTTTTCGTTTTAACTTTAAAACAAATATTCTCATTTCGACGCTTAATTGCAATGCAAATCATATTTTTCTTAAAGAAAAACAACACCAAAAATAGGCATTAACCATCAAGTAAATAAACCTTACTTAAAGCCGTTGAAAATTGAAAAGACTTACCAATCAGCACTGAAACTTGAACTTAGGCAGGGAGTAGACCGAGGTCCGTACACTCGATCCAACATGGTTACAGCTCGGAGGTGAATGTCTCAGTCAAACCGGTCGGTCTCTCTCTCTCTCTCTCTCTCTCTCTCTCTCTCTCGTTGTGCACGTCTCCTTCACTTCCAGTCTCTGTCTCTCTCCTGCCGTTGTTACTGTTAGTTGAGCCCAGGTTTGGCTTCCGTGCGAATATTGGTCGTGCGTCGGTGTTTGCTGAGTGGAATAAGATCCTTTGTTCTGTGCTTCATTGGATAAACAAACGTTTTTCCGGCTCGCCTTTGATAAGAGTTCGAGATAACGTTCATATAGTGTAAACGTTTTTGTTACGGTTGTGCAAAAGGTAAGCATATGCCTAGTTGACATACGTTTTCCAAATTAGCCTATGTACCTGTTTTGCGCAGGGTTCTTGCATTTATGAAGATGTTTGGGGGTATACGATGAGAAATGGTACAATGTAGGAATCTTATAGAAAGATATTTACATTTTGCTAAAACCTTATGAGATTCGAATTACCAAAGGTAACCAACCCATGGGGTAACGGAATTACGTGGAACAGCCTTAAGGTAATAATTAACCAACTATACTGTAATATAGACTACACATTAGCACATAATACGGAGGCTTTGACTCCAGCGGATATTAACTTATTATTTTTTTTTACTTTTAGGGTGTGGTTACTGGTAACTAACCCCAAGCCCATTACATATGAATAGCCTCCAGGTACTTAATTCATTGCTTATTTATATGGTGTTAGTTCCCTCACTGGATGAGTGGGCTGCGTGCTCGACTACCTAATCTGGTAGCCGGAGTTCGATCCCGGCTGGTGGCAGTGCGGACCAGAGGGAGTGTATTTCTGGTGATTGTAAATTTATTCTTCGATATAGTGTGGTTCGGATCCCACAATAAGCTGGTTATTAAGTTACCTGTAAGTTCCTAGCCATGTAAAAAAAAAAAATTATCCTTCGGGCTCAGCCCTTATTTTATAGGAGTTGTTAATCAGTTCAGTGGTCTGGTTAAACTAAGATATAATTAACCTAAGATCATCAAGGGCTGACTTTCATCTAAATATAAGAATGATATTGGAAAAGAACTTAAATGCACTTTAATTTTCTTTTTCAGATGGAGTAAGGATGAATGCTGTTTTCTTGACCGCTTTATTGTGGTCTTCGGCACCAGCCGGCGTCTTGACAGAGACCGAAACGGTCTTTATTTGATGAGGGAGGAGTTCCCAAAAGCAAGGTCTAGACCGTGGCTCGAAGATACGTACCATCAGAAGAAGAATTCAAGCGCCCATTTAATAATGCAAAATAACGACTTTGTCATCCACTCTGGCAACGTCTCGCATCCCGTTAAGCGGGAAGTGTTCTCCCGTGGCTTCGTTCACACCGGAAACCTGCGAGAAGAAGAATTGGGGAGAATGGGGAAAACCGCCTTGGACGACGATAGAGAGGAGGAAATTCATGACGTGGCCTTTCTGAGACATGGTCCAGCGGTCGGCGTTTCCACCAACGCCTCGGTTAAGGGCGGAAGAAGGTCGAGTGTCCTTCGCCGTATCCTGAGGGTGAATTCACCATCTTCGGGTTCTTCAGCTTCGCCATCCTCCTGGTGCAGTTCATAGTCAACGTCGTCGTCAGTAGCAATAATAACAACAACAATAACAATAATAATAATAACAACGACAATAACAATAACAACAACAACAACCAGAACGAAGAGGTTATACAGAACGAAAACATCGTCACCAATGAGCTGATGGGAATAGGGGTGGGCGGTCGTAGTTTAACGCCATCGTTAATGACGCCATCACTGACGTCGTCGCCATTAACTTCGAAAGCGCGTAGAGAAGCAAAGACAAAGGCAACTAAAATCTACTCTTGCAAAAGCGGAGAGTCTGCGACGGAACTCAAAAGTGACTCTTCAAGATTCTTGTCTCGTTTTCTTCAAAGATGGTTTTGGTGCGTCGCTTGGGCGACGTGCAGTGTCCCAGAGGAAAATTTGACCGCGACAGGGAATCTCGAGTTTATGGTTAAGAAATTTTTTCAATCAGTTTTAGGTTTACCAATGATTCTTTTAGCTGATCAAAACTTCAATGGTGGAAGTGCCAAAGAAAACGGAGGAAATGATAAAGAAAATGGAGGAAATTGCGAAGAAAATGCGGGAAATGACAGTGAAAGCAATAACTTTAGTGATGGTTTAAGTGAAAGTTGTCAAATCCGTTTGGGGAAATGCATTAGAAGTATGTTAAAATTTGGATTAAATATATAGAATTAAGAAAACTTATTTCCGTGTCTGTGTAACCTGCATCTACGTAATCAAAATACCACTTAAGACTTACGAGGCAACCACTGTTTATCATACCTCGAATAGACCAGACTATATTTTTTAGTTTTGAATATATTTGTACGGTTACAACTATGTGTCTTCAAACTGAACAGTTTAAAGAAAGATCAAGATTTGTTTTAAAAAAATGAAAAAGAAGAGAAAGTATCTTAAACTCACAGATTGGTATACTTTCCATTTTATTCATATACCTCTAGTTCCCTTGGGTCAGATTTCTTTGTCAAAAACTATTATCACTTGTGAACCTGCCTTGTCACGTCAATACTGAAGTAATTTCCCACTTGCATTGTATTTATTGTATTTATTAAACATCACGTTCATTATGTTGGTCTACATAGTCCCGTTCAAGGTTTTCTCTAGTTAACTGGAACGGAATACAAAATTTAGGCCAAAGGCCAGGCACTGGGACCTATGAGGTCATCAGTGCTGAAATGGAAATCGAGAGTGGAAAGAATTGAACGGTGTAACAGGAGGAAAACCTCAAAGCGTTGCAATGTGGAGTGGAAGGGAACAGTTGTTAGGAGAGAAGAGAGTAGAAAAGGAGGCGCTTGTTAAGAGATGAAAAAGGGTTGCAGCTAACTGCTTAAGGGACGCTGTGACTTATGAGGTTTACTGACAGCGCTACCCCCTATCGGTCGATATTGTTAATTGCGATATATACATTAACCGCAGATAATCGATTTTAATATGTAGAAACACGTAGAGTTTTGTTTAACAGATTTGGCTAAATTAAATTGTAAATGTCATGAAACGTCACTTTGTGTGTGTTTTTATTTTTATTTATCTGTTCATTTATTTTTAAAAATTAGTTTAAGTGACGAAGTGAAGTAAAAAGAATGAATGTCATTGTTTGTCCGTTCAACGTCTTCAGAACATGATGACCTTACAGCAAGGTGTTCCTGCTGATACACTTTCGAAACTTTTTACTCAATTTCACTTTCATCTCTGAATGACCTCATGGATCCCAGCGCCTGGCCTTTTGCCTAAATTTCATAATTCGTTACCCAGATCGTATTAAGCATAATGTGAACATAGCCTCGCAGAACAATAAATAACGGACAGAACATACATATCTGAATAATTGCCATGTATTACCAGGCTAACCCTATTAGGCCGAGTTCGGACCGTTTCGGCCGTAAGCCCCCTTACGCGAAAAAGTGGGCGCCGTTTTTAGTACTAGTCCTTCGGGGATGTACGTAAAACATAAAATAATGACGGTTAATACCATAAACAAAACATCTTACGTTGGCTAGGCCGAAGTCGTTTCCCAGATTGGATGTTGCGGCCTAAATGACTTACAACCGACACGACCATGCAGGGCCGATTAGACCACTCCTAATAATGGTTTATTTTCTTCAGTGAGGCAAAAAATCAGGTTTTCCTAAATTTGCTAGAATTTCAATTTACTGGCCCCTTTGGGGTTGTTCCATGTGAATTTGGTTCATCTTCTGAATAACAATAATAATAATGTAGGCCTAGCATCTTACATCTGATGGGCAATATAGGCCTGAATCATACTACGAATATGGGGCCACCATTTGAATAATAAATACGCCAAGGAAGATACGAAAAAGAACAAAATACTTAAGTCGCACAGGCCTATTGATGACTAAACTTAAGGTATCCTACTGACACCAGGATTCCTTCGCTCAGCATTAAATAACTTGATAAGGAACCGCGTCAGGCCCCTCTTGCACTCACATGGACACGGCGAAATAGGATGTCTATCGTGGTATCACTTATCACAGTTGTTAGAATTGATTTAACACTATACTAAACAAGTAAATAATGCATCGAAGTTTCTTCGGAGCATTCGAGTTTTCTGTCCACTGGTGGCCTCAGCCAATAAGGTAAAAAATAAACTCTTTAGTCACGGCCCGGTGGTGGCCTGTTGTTTATTGGCTCCTATAGTGGTGCCAGAAGCACGTTCATGGCTAACGTTAACCTTAAATCAAATAAAAACTACTGATGCCAGAGAGCTGCCATTTGGTATGTTTGATGATTGGAGGATGGATGATCAACATAACAATTTGCAGCCCTTTAGACTCAATAATTTTTAAGATCTAAGAGCTGATGGACAGACAAATATCAATCTCAGTAGTTTTACTGAAAGCTAAAATGAGACATGAAAAATACCAAAGCATTTAAAATCGTAAGTGACTTCTGTATTCGCAATTGCACTTAAACCTATCCTACAGGTAAAGATTCAGTGCTGTATTACATTGTATGGCCAGCAACACCTGCCGTCACAGCTAGGTGATTGTTTCAACTCAAGTTTCCCAAGCAACAGATAAAATCATAAACACCGAGATGGGATATCAATATATTAATACTCATTGCAAAATGAACACAGTCATATACTGAGAATACAAGAGGCTTTATAATATACCTGCCAACATAATTAATCTACTAAGTTATGACAACGTACTAAATTCACCGCTTCATGATGATTGCTACCACTGCGGTAAGCATTTCTGTCCATTAATAACTTTAGAGCCTGCCGTTAATTATTCAGAGCCACCTAGAGAGGCCTCTTATCATTAATAAACAGATGAACTAGACCGTAGCTAGCAGAAGTTGGACAGACAAGAAGAGCCTAGGTGGCAAGGTCGGAAAATATTTAAGGTAGCATCACAAAAGGCATATTGTAAGCGGTATTGTTCTAAATTGTTCATGCAGTCAGCTGAATCTCAAAGAGAATTTGACGCTGCATTCTCAACAGCGAAAGAAAACAAAAACCTTTCTCAATATTATGATAAAATGGATATACATCTGGGGTAGAAGTAGTATCCACTACTTTCGTTAAGGCAATATGCAAGTAGGAGAATGAACGGCGTAACATTCAGGCCATTCAGTCAAATCGCTCAAGGTGAAACAGCCTAATCACAACCTCCTAAACGGTATACCCGCAGTGGCTGCATTTCGGGCGTCGGAAGCAGCAACAGAAAGCGATTATGCCAGGAATGATGCCCAGGGGGAATAGCAGGCAGCAGCAGACCCATGTGCAGCAGGATGCCGAGTTCTCGATCTTTCCTTTCTGAAAGTCATAAAAGAAGAATGAGATGACATGAACTCCTTCATCAGGAATGAGAACTTGTGCACCAACTCTTGATTCCAGCAGTGTGGCGAATGATTTACTTTACAACCGGGCATATTGAATGAAGAATTTCCCCACGATAGAGTACTCTGTACTTTGAACAAATGATTAGCTAAACTGGCAGTCTACGACTCTTTTCAGGTGAGAGAAAGAAAAACAAGGCTTTTCATTTCTATCTACGATTCAGCTCCTATAATTATTGTAAGGCAACTCGACAGAAATGAACGATGCTCTTCTACTGCGTTTGTCTACCTTGAATGAATTGTGTTTCTTATACTCACTCGACATACGTGCATTGCCCGGGGGAAGTGGCGCCCCTCCGACACCAGCTATTGCTGTAGACGTATTCTGGTTGTTGATAACCACCGGGCTCTGCTGATTTGTCTGCCCCTTGGAGGAGGATAAGACCCTGGAGGAGGATAAGATCCTGGAGGAGGGTAAGACCCAGGTGGTGGATAAGACCCAGGTGGTGGATAAGACCCAGGTGGGGGATTAGTTCCTGCTGGAGGATAAGTTCCTGCTAGGGGATGAGACCCTGGTATAGGAGAAGACCCTGGTTGTGGGGAGGGTCCATACGGAGGAATTCCTTCCTGAAAAAAAGCAGAATTGCACTGATGAAATATGATTCTTGTCAGTTGGCGGTATGTTCAGAGGTCCACAGCAGGCCAAGTGTTGGCACGATGCCGACTTCATCTAAACCAACCGCCAAAACTTTGCTGGTTCTTTCAGTAAAACTTACCGCTGAAATGATGGACCGAAACTGAAAAAAAAAAAAAAAAAAAAAGACCAGCTATATTTTCTGACTTCACAGCAGTGTGTCGTCTAAACAAAACTTCAGAAGCAATTTAGCAGTTTACAAAAGGAGAAGGAAAGTTGAAGTTCGCCGAGGTATAATGTTTGGAACTCTGAACAGAGATAGGCCTATACAATGGATCCTCTGACTGTCTTGCGAGCTCCCTGAGTCTAGAAATGTGACTGAATGATCGTTACGTTAGCTAACAATAATAGTGGTAATGCATTTAGATTTAGTGGCCCAAGGAAGAGGCATAGAGGAGAATAACGCCGACTTTTGCAGGTATGGAAGAAACTGTTAAGCTAACAATACTAAACACAAATAAACATATTGAAGTCATATTATAAAGTATAAGGAAAAGGGGTTGCACGACAATGAAACATCTCTTGCAAAGGAAAATAAAGAATGTAAGCCAAGTGATATATAATGAAAAATCATGGCAGTCTGGTTAAGGGGCAAAATCGGTGTCCATCTAACTGAAGAAACAATACTTTTTTGCGTCTGTGCAAGTGAGATGTAATCACTTATTCACGCTATTCGGAATTAAATTTTGTGTGTTTACAACACAAGTTTTTTGCATAACGATAAACATAAGCTTGCACATGCAGGCACGTGATTTATAAGCCTTAATGGCATAAGCAAGCATACCGTTTCATGACAGCTGTATCTCCTACACACAAACATGCACATACAGCTATTACTTTGCATACTTTTACGCACACACACACACACACACACCCATATATAGATATATATATATATATATATATATATATATATATATATATATATGTAATATAATTTTATATGCCTGTTGTAAACCTTACGTACAAACACGCACACACGCGCGCGTTCTATATGGAAAAATTTTCCACACACTCATGCTAAAATATAAAAGCAACCGGTAATCTTACATTCACACAAAGCCGCCATACGTACGCACACATACACACATACGCACACCGTTCGCAAGCGTACATGCGCAAAACAGACATACGCACACCGTTCGCAAGCGTACATGCGCAAACAGACATACGAACACAGCGAGAATTTCTTGATCGTCTTACCTTCTCATAGGGGCGGGGGAGCGTCAGCCATGCCGGCAGTTTCAGAATCTGAAGTAGAAGAGGAAACCTTTCCGCCTTCAGTGTCTTACATCAAAGCCAACAAGATGGCACTACCCCAGTAAAAAAAAAAAATAAAATAAATAAATAAATAATTAAATTGAAAGAGGAGGGTTCAAAGTAAAGCAAAAAAAAATACAAATACTGTTTGGTAAAGGACGATGGTCAAGGATTAAGGTGAACCATGAAGATCTTTTTTCTTCGGACTTTGGTTAGAAAAGGGTACGAGGTTGTCCGTCTCACTGACCTTTGCTTAAAAAAAGAAGAAGAAAAAAAAAAAAAGGCATTTTTGCGGCATACTCGTGTCTGGCAGAGGTTTGTTAGATGCATTTCCTTTCTCTCTCTCCTCTCTCTCCCCGGCCCCTCCAACACCCGCTCCCCCCCCCCCCCCCCCCCCCCCCCCCCCCCCCCCCCCCCCCCCCAAACCCCCCCCCCCCCCCCAACCTGTGACCACAACTATCAACTGTTTCGGTCAACAGGTCCCATAACTTGCCCGGCGCAGGAATCGAAACGTGTCCCTTGGTTGTGAAACGAGAGTAGTACTAGTGCCCCACAAGAGAGAGAGAGAGAGATTCTGTTATCATTAATAGTTTATCCTTCAGTACAAACCGGCGTAGAGACAGAGACTCGCAGAGTAAAAGCTCACTTGAGACTAAAATGACTCTTGAGCCCGGCTTAAGATAACAACAAAATGACGAGAGGACAGCTAGGCTAACAGCAGTGCCGTGGGCCATGCTATGATGCTAACTAATGAAAGCAGTGACATGAGCCTAACTTGATCTAACAACAGTGCCGTGGGGCCATGCTAACCTACTAAAAGCAGTGACGTGGGCCCAACATCGTCTAACAGCAACAAGGTATTTTGATCAAATTCCAGTCATCAAATAGGATGAAACTCGGCCTCGGAATATTCAAGCGCCATGAAACTAAGCGGAAAAGGCTGTCACGTCATATTATCTAATCAGTTGATATCGCTCAGAAGTGACAAAATAATATGATAACCACAACAATTTATTCACCAATTATTTTTTTAAGTCTGGAAACGTAAAAATGTCCTAAACCACGTTGATGATGTTCGTTAGCTTTATAGGACGTTTAAATGAGTACTTTGGTAAATTAAAAAAATTCATCTACATTACATCTCCTCTCTCCTTGTACACCACACAAAATCTAAGAGAAAGTCATGACATAAAATCATTAGTAAACATAGTGAATATTAAGAGGCAAATGTCTGTCATACAGTAATATATTACAAGCATATAAACAGTTTTATTATGAACAGTTAACTTTATTTGAATAAAGATACCATTCTCTCGGATCCCACAGAAAATCCAAACAGGGAAATCGTGGCATCTAATCATTTGTCATATTTAGATATAAATGCTAGTAGCAAACATAGTAGCTATTAAATGGCAAACATTTGTCATATCGTTGTATATTAACAATATAAACTGATTCACTGAGAACCAGCGAATTCGCTCTAAAAAAATAAATGACCAAATCTAAACTTGTCCTCTGGTGCAGGCAGATGCTCTGTTGGTATTGCATTCAATTCTTGGTATCGGGATTCCAAGTGATCCATATTGAAGGTTCCTGCATAACCAGTTGATTCAAAAATGCTGGCTGCAAATCCTTGAAGAATCTACATTTGATTTGTCTTCTCTCTTGCGCAAGTGAATCTATTTCTGTCGGAGTTCTTCATTTTTTAGGAAATTTATGAAAAGTTAGGTCAGTATTTCGATCTGAATTGGAGTTCCATCTACGCAGTGCAAAAATATTCTGCATAATTCTGCAATGACCATGACCAAGATGCATGTGAATACACATTATACAAGGCGTGATCCGACCTCCAGCTTACTCGACGCACGTGCTAAAAACTGTGGTCAAAAAGAGTGTTGTTTCACCAACGAAAATTAAAATAATTACGCTTTATCTTATTAGAAATAATTGATCAGTACCGTTTTAACCTGCACATTATTTATTTTTTTAAAAAACCATTTTCATTCCAATAAATAAATCATAAATATCCTATCGTAGAATTCCCGTATCTTTAACTCAACGCGAAACACCTTTATCAGACCTTTAAAGGCTTTTCCACAGGGCTTTCCTACTCCCACAACAACAGCAACAAAGCAGTTTGTAGGCTTACTCCTGGAGTAAGCGAAAATCACGACTGCATTTGCATCTCTTTTCTTGATCCGACTGAGAGGCAAAGAGCCAATCAGCTCGCCATCTGACGTCATACGCAACTTGGTCAAAGTTTGTGTCAATTGTGAAAAAACTCCTAGACCTAAGATATACTTATTTATGTAGTAAATAAGTATATCTTAGTTTAACCAGACCACTAAGATTATTAACAGCTCTCCTAGGTCTGGCCCGAAGGATTAGATATTTTTACGTGGCTAGGAAGCAATTGGTTACTTAGCGACTTGTGGGATGAGAACCATATCGTCGAAATAAATTCCGCCGATTCCTTGTTGGCAGAGCGGGGAATCGATCCTGGACCCTCAGATAGGTAGTCGAGCAACTAACCGACTTGTCCCAACGAAAAATAACCTGTAATTAAGTGTAAAAAATACGTAAAAAAACAAGAAAATCATTATTATTATTCAACTATAAAACACCAGTTTTAATACCTCTGTTCTTGCCTTATCCCTATACACTTTCCTAGTACTATTCTCATCACATTCCCGAAGGCGGCGATGTACTGTACGCTGGATGATTTTGGAGATTAAGCTGGCCTTTTGCCAGCATGTGCTCTTTCTCCTGGAATAATGAAATTTAGTCCAAAGGACAAACGCGGGGACCTATAGGATCATTCAGCGAGCAGCATGCAATAATCCCCTTCCAACGAAGGTATATTGTGACTCGTTAACGTGGGTCAAAAGCTTGACCTTTCTACGTAGGTCAACCTCAGTCAGTTCTCTGGAGAATTCATTCTTATTGGAATACATAGAGTTTAGGCTAAAGGCCAAGCACTGGGACCTATAAGGTCATTCAGCGCTGGGAAGGAAATTGAGAGTAGGTAGGTTTGCAAGGTGCAACGGGAGGAAAGCCTCCTACTTCTACTGTGAAATAACTGTTAGGAGAGAGTGGATAGCAAGATGGAAGACAGATAATACGCATGGAGGTACAGTAAAAAGAATGAAAGGGGTTGCAGCTAGGGACCGAAGGGACGCTGCAAAGAACCTTGAGTAATTATGCCAACAGTGCACCTCGTGTTGTATACTGACGGTACTGCCCCCTTACGGAGAATTCGTTCTTATGAAACTCCTGAAGGGTGCATAATCTGGCCTTTTTTTTTCAACGACATATTTTTTTCTTAGTTTGATATAATGCATTTCGTTATATAGCTTTTTCGGCCTATTTCTTAATCTTGTCGCTACAGTCGATTATTTATCGCATGAACAGTGTGCTACAGCACATGTCCTGTATTGAACCAATCTTGGCCCAAAACAAAAGACCCCCCCCTCAAGCGCCTCAGTGTCGTGGTTGGTATGGTGTTTGCGTCCCACCTCGGTAAACGCGGGTTCGATTCCCGGCCATTCCATTGAGGAGCGAGAGCTGTGTATTTCTGGTGATAGAAGAGTTCACTCTCGACGTAAAGCCGTTGGTCCCGTTGCTGAACAACTACTGGTGCCATGCAACGTAAAAACACCATACAATCAAACAAACACAAAACCAATCTTGGCCCAAAACAGAAGTCATTGCAGTTTTTACGGGGGCAGAATGTATAATCCAGGTTTATATATATATATTATATATATATATATATATATATATTATATATATATATATATACTTACTTTTAATATCACCATTTTGCAGCTTAGCACAAAAGGGAAGTATCTGATTGAACGTATTCTTCTCATCATTGCAAAATTAACCCGACTGGGCTAAAGGTACAGAAACGAAAAGCAGTAAAAAATGAATCCAGTTTCCAAGGATATTAAAGATTAATTAAATATATATATGAATTTTGTAATAGATTATATATATATATATATAATATACCAAGTTAATTTATATTTACTAATTTAGTATATCTAGATATATATATAATAATAGATTTAGATATTATATAATATATAGAGAGAGGGAGAGGAGGAGAGGGAGAGAGGGAGAGAGAGACGAGAGAGAGAGAGAGAGAGAGAGAGACGAGATGAGAGAGGGACGTGCTACAAGGCACCAGTACTAGTTGAGAAACTCGCTCTTTACCATATAACAACTCTTAATGGGAAATGTACTTCACATAAAAACAAAAAATCAACTTGTTAAGATCCTAGACTAAACGAAAAACTTATCCCTTACAGATGATTCTGATGGGAATTTCACAAATGGCAGGAATTCTGATCTTTTCAAAATACTTTTACTGAAATAAACTGCACCGAGATGAAATTAACCTACAAAGGTTACAGTCGAGTGTGAAGCAGTTACTTAGTAGATTACTTTGACTGAAGTAATCTATCTGGTTACCGAAATATGATGTCAATACGTCACCGTGTTCAATGTAGAAGTCACTAAGGTTTAAAGTATTAATTTTATTTATTTATATATGTACGCATATATAATGGATATAAAACCTTTACCTGTAATAATAAAACAACAAAACGTTCTTACAAGTAAAAAGCAGATATCTTCAATAAGACGCTACTCACCGCGTTATCCAAGATAGACGAAGTCTGGCAGAGGAATGACTACCCCAAAGCGAATACGTGTCTGACTGTGCAAGATAAAAGCAGCCAGTCTAATGTCCACTCTCCCCCTGACTACGTAATTTTTTAAAAAATGCCTGAAGCATCTGATTAGTACATTTTTTTGGTGTGTGTGTGTGTGTGTGTGTGTGTTTTATAATGATAAGGTGGGCTTGTCAGGCCAGCACTCCTTGACGTATCTGTTGATAGGCAGCGCCTAGAAGCTCAGACCTGGCCTTCCCACACTCACAGGTTTCGTCTTAGGGTTAGAGCCTGTGCCGCCATAAGGCCGACTTAATCTAAGCCAACCAACAAAGCGGAGGAACAGATACTCTGAATGTTTCATTACTGATATTACAATATGCTCAACTTTATCTAAAATGCTATTTTAAACAACTTAGTTAAAATCCCAGTACATAGGCTGAGAAATTATTTATCGAAGTGGTAGCATTGGTTTGAGGATTTATGGTAGATATTCGTCCACTCAAAATTCGAAAATCCTTGGTACAGTGGTTCCTTAGATGTGTAAATATTGACTTGTTTTGAATAACTGTTATACAAATGTATATTTCTCTAGAAATGCTTTACTTTCTCGACTGCGCCTAGACCTACTCTATGCAGTGTCAACACTGACTTCTTAATCAATTTGATTTGAATTAAAACGGACGTGCTCTGGAGCACTTTGGCTGGAATCCAGGTGTTTGATAGTCGCATACAGTAATCACGGTCACTGGGTCTATAAGCCAAAGTTAGTAAACATTAAGCGGCTATAAAACACGAGCTAGATGGCAACACCTTACCAGTGCTTCTTTGGGTAGGTAAGGAGGTTATCGTATAAGGTATACCTACTAAGCGTGTAATATCTCTGGATATTCTAGAGGTGTCTTTCGATTCAGAAAGTAGGTTTTGATTTTTCACGTCTCCTGTATGCCTAGTTTCTGGTTTCCTATTACAACATCGATGGCAGTTTCGTCTGAACTCTGGACCAGTGACATGACGACACAACTACAGAATCAGCTGAGGGCTTCTGTAGCTGGAATGGTTAGGCATCATGAAATTCTGCACGATGGAAACTCGAAACTAAACCCCGCGAGGAACACCTACACTTTCCACGCCAAAACTCGTGGCAAGAGAGCTTGTCCAGACGGAACAGGATCATACGGTTTTAACAGCTACAACTTTCTCACGTTTCTTTTGCTCGCCTTCAACAGCGTCGTCAGTGCTGTCAACAACATCAGCAACAACAATAACAATAACAACGACAATTCCCAGAATAACGTGCACGTCAACACCGATTCCGTCAATTCCAACTCTAATTCCGAGAATGACATTATCATCATCATACCTCCTAGTCCTGGAAAGAGGTAGGATCTGAGTAGTGTACACACACACACACACACACACACACACACACACACACACACATATATATATATATATATATATATATATATATATATATATATATATATATATATATGTGTGTGTGTGTGTGTGTGTGTGTGTGTGTGTGTGTGTCTGTAGACTTCGTGCATGTTGAAACGGATCTGACACATCTACTCGATAAATAAAGAAAAAAATATTGAGGGCAATTTAATAAAATGTGATACTAATTAGCTTTAACCATTGCCACATCAACTGATATAACTTTCTAATTATCATTTACTCTAATTTCGCAGGAAGCGTCGCCATATTGAGTGCCTCCGTGGACAACGCGAACAGAGCGAAGAAAAAGTTCCAGGCATCGTCGCCCATCGCCTTCTAAGAAGTCAAGAAACGATGAGAAAGCTTTCTAACCAATCAAACTGCAAAGAATCCCTTATTTGCAGAGACATTGTTGCGATTTCCAATGAAATTGGGGCAGTTACGTACTTCAGAAATGGAAATAAAAGGATTCGGCTAACCTACGACGTCTGTCCACAGTGCTCTTGACGGACACAAAGTAATACGATTTTTGTAAAATATTGGAACGGTTAACTGAAGTTCATGTTTGATACGTAGTACACCTATTTTTAGTTTTTTGCATCACGTAGCCAGTTTTTTCTTTATAATTTTTGCAAAAAGCAGCAATACTAGTGACACATCTGCTGCACCAGACGAGAACAAAACCACACGAGTTAAGTTTTGTTGCCAATACTACTAACTGATGCAAAGTTCGACGGCAAGATGCTAAAACCCGAAAAGATATGAAA
The DNA here is from genome assembly GCF_015104395.2 of Macrobrachium nipponense. NCBI lineage: Eukaryota > Metazoa > Arthropoda > Malacostraca > Decapoda > Palaemonidae > Macrobrachium > Macrobrachium nipponense. The sequence goes on along the minus strand of NC_087211.1, from coordinate 75,604,823 downwards.
ATGGTGACCCCTCCTTGACCATAGTGAACACGACAGTGATTGTTTACACGAATGGGAATAGTAAATTATATAATCTGCTATTTTGAATGTAAACTGAATAACAGATCAATTATTTGACTTTTATTGTGGCCTGGGTTACCCTACTGCGTCATCTGTAACCGTCTGTCCTTTTCCCATTAAAACTACAGCTGGTAAAATTAAAAGCAGCTTGATTTTGAATAATTATCAGTTCTTATTTTCACTCGGTTTTTTATCTGCTGAGTTTCAACGAGTCTTATGTACGTATACTTTCTTATTCTGGCTGTGACCTACAACAGCCGACTCACTATTAAGTACTACACAGTTTACTAAACTATGGGTGTTAATGGGTTGCCCCTTAAATCTCTCTGAAAAAATATATATTTGTATACGGATATATGTGTGTGTCTGCGTATATATGTGCATTACTTTGAGTGATCCTACATTCTTCTCCTGATATCATTTTTCATAAAAAAGTGCTTTTCTTATCGGATCTAATTTGTTATGCTTCAATAATCAAAATGTGTTCGAGTGAGTGCGATAGAGTTTCCCGAGATAAAACTGACGAATGATAACATAAACGCTGCAGATGGAGCAATTCCTCTCGTGTTCTGTTGCAACTCAATACTCAGTTATGTTCTTTGTCCACAGTTACTTCAGTGTTATTTTTTTATTGTTCATGTTATTTTTTCAATTCTTTGCCGTCCCTCCCTTGAGAATAACTTCGAAATGCCACCCACGTCATTATACCACCACGTCCACCCATACTCACGCCCACAAGGAGATTTTATAAACAAATTTTACACTCCGGCTTAAAATAATGAACGGCGTAGGGGACTAGTGCCGTCAGTGAACCTTGCATGGTGTACTTTAGGTATTACTGCTTTTTTTTTTTTTTTTTTTTTTTTTTTTTTTTTTAGGCGTCCCAATGGCCCTTAGCTGCACTCATTCTTTTCTAGCCTTTTACTTTACCTCCATACCCACTTCCTTTTTTTTTATATCTTGCTGTCCAACCACTCCAGCTCGGTCTTTGCACTGTCTCTAAGCACTGGATGGATTTGTGCCGAATTGCCATAAATCAATCAATCGAAAAATAGAAACAGGACATTTTTTTTTATCAACAGACCTCGAATAAAATCTAACACACGTAGGTCACAAGAGGTCATTTAAACCAATAGTTTGATCATTTTTATTAGCATTTTGAAGGTTTGGAATTTCACTTGGTGAAAAAATAATATCATTTTGAGGAGTTATCATGCTCGCTAATTATCATTATTATTAATTATTATTATCATTATTATTCAGGGAGCAGACCTTCTTTGATACGTGTTTTATTAAAAATAATGGTAGTTTTCAACAAATTAATCTTATTCAGGGTCTTTTCAATTCTGATAATTCGTTTTTCTGACTCAGCTAGGCTGGTGAGTAGAATTCCAATATTCATTTTCGTCATAATTAGGATATTTCTCAAAAATATTTTATCGAAAATATTTCATTATATATAATAAAATATATTTGACAAATATACTAATTATGAATATTGGAATTCTACCCAACAACCTAGCTGAGTCAGGAAAACGAATTATCAGGAAAATTGAAAAGATCCTGTATAAGGTTATTTCGATGAAAGTTTACATTATTTTCAACAAAACACATTATTATTATTATTATTATTATTATTATTATTATTATTATTATTATTATTATTATTATTAAACAACCTTAATGAGGTTATATGATTGAAAAAGTAAATCTAAAATCCACATTCTTTTTACTGTAATCAAATGCATTGGCTTTATGACGCAGTTGGTCCCGTCACCAGCAAAGTTAGACAACGCTGAGCGTGGCCATTACTTGTGTGGGTGACCGCCTAGAGAAGCACCTCACTCTGAAGGTGCTTAGGATTTTAGACATCCTAGGGCCAAGGTATGGGGGCCAACAGCCGCACTTCGAATCCTAGCTGAGAATCAGAAGGAAATGCTTTCTAGAGTTAGTCTCAAAAAGGAAACTACGCAAAGTACAGAAGGGTTTCCATGTGGAACCTATCATTCTTTCAGTTAAATTCATCAGGAACCGCCAAAGGTGTTGTGGATTCTCCCTCTAAGTCAGTGGTTCTCAATTAGTGGTCCATGGACCACTCTCTCGGTCCACGGTGACATTTTTTGTGGTCCACGAGACGCTCACAATATTTGGTAATAAAATGCAGATTGGTACACTTACTTTCATATGTAATGAAATTATGTACGAACAACATTATCCGGGTAAATAACTGACCATTCATTTTATTGTATTCCTATTCCAAAAAAATATAATGACAATCTTGAGGTTATGATTCTTGCGTCAGAAATATATTTCAGTCCAAAATGTTTATTGTCTTTGCTTTAGTTATCGTCACTCCAAAATGAGTGGTCCTATATATATATATATATATATATATATATATATATAATATATATATATATATATATATATATAAAAAAAATATGTATGTATGGATGTAGTATGATGTATGTATGGTATGTATGTATGTATGTATGTATGTATGTATGTATATATTGGGAGGGAGACCAGCCGGATGGTGGTGGCTGAACTGAAAAGAGTTAGGGTTAACCACTGCCCCATTGAATTCCGCTGTGCTTTCCCTATTGTATCGTGTCTATATCTGCCCTCCTATTTTATGAATTTATTTGGTCATTTTCACCTTTGCACAGAACAGCTCCTTCGGAGTCGCCGTCGAATTTGAGATGAATGAGACTTGGAACCTTCAGACATAAAAAGACACTACACTTACTGAGGTCGTGTAAATAAGAAATAAATAAGACTTCGGGTTGACCCTGCTCAGCCTTACCTTGGGGCAACTTCCCCCAAAGTTAATCACTAACCCAGATATTGAAAGACATTTATGCTGGTGATGTTACCGTGATCAGGAATTGGCACAACAAGGTAGATATATTCGTGAAGAGAATCATTCATGAAGGTCCTCTTCTCTGCGTCCCAGGTGGTGAGGCACAAATTGATTGATTGATTGAATCCGTCGCAAACACTTGCGCATACAATCGGTCAGGTTTGTGTCACTGTTACCGTTGTTCAATTAAATAGTGAACCGTGTTTTCCATGCAAAACTGAGTGGTCATAACGCTCTTCTGATTAATGATTCCCCTCGTAACTGTCATTTCGTTTTCTTCCTAGATTTCTCTAATTAGGCTGAATCTATGTCCATCTCACGTCTGATTTTTCCAAAAGCGACCTAATATCTTGTCGAGTACTGTACTTTTCACGCTTCTACGTTGGCGCTAACATTCCCCTCCCCCCCCCAAAAAAAAAAAACCCCCCAAAAAAAAAAAAAAACACATCGTGAGTTGCAAGCGTAGGAATTTATCATTTTAGCTAAAACAGCGAGAGTGACGGAAGCCTGAACTTTGGGATAGCGCGAAACAAGTACAGGTTACTCTCATATATACCCCTTATGGAAAATAAAGTTTAGAAACTTTAGATTACGTAAAAAACAAATATGAAGAAGGGGTTGGGTTATTAGTCTAGAAAGTGAGAAGTGAAACAGCCATTTTTTGTTAAAATGTATTACAACCTATACAGAGAACTCGCGTGAATCTGCTCAGCTCACATTAACCAATCAGATTGATAATGAGAATTTCTAAAGCTTTCTGAAAAGATTTTGAAATTTTATATATATAGAACATTTCTGCTTGTGGTGTGCGCCCATTCTATCAAAAACAAGTGAACGGAGGCGCGATTTGTAGGCCTCAACTCGAGTTCCATTATTGTTCCTACAGGTTAAATTCCTCTTCAGGAAAGAGCTCCTTCGTCAGCGGACACCGAAGTCCTAAGGAGCCAATGGAGTCCTACCACCACCCCGGCATCGCCTGCCCTTCCTCCCCGGGACGCTCCGGCCTGGAAGTCCTCCCCTTCATCACCTTCGTCATCCTCCTTCTGCAGTTCCTCTCGGACGTGGCGTTCAGCATCAACATCAACCACATCCAGAACAACAACAGCAACGATAACAACGACGACAACAACAACAACAACGTCAACTCGAACAACATTCGGAACAACAACACGGCTGAGATCGACATTTCGACTTCGACTTCCACCTTCATCATCGGCAAGAGGGAACTTCAGGACCTGCCTTGCTCGCGGCCGCCCCTGGAAGCCCCCCACCGGGAGATGGACTTCCTCTACGGCAGGAGGGCGTTGCTGGCGACGCTTTCATTGGGGGTAGGGTCCCTACCCGAGCCCCTGTTTCCTGACGGAGACCATGATTTGACCTACCTCTTCCGTAGCTTCCTCATGGCGGTGTCCGATTTAGTGCACAACTATCACTGATTTTCAATCAATGTAAAAATGTTCCGAACATTTATCATTATGGCGTCGTCAAGTGATGACCTTCCAAAGCGACGGACATCACTGTGGGGTATCTATTTGAAGCACTAAAATTACATCTGATTCATAAAGTAGGAATTCAAAAGAAAACGATTGATATTCTGTATAAAGTTGAGGCCTTCATTGGTTCTACAGTGATCTGTAAAAAAAAAAAATAAAAAGTCCTTGAGTTGTACTTTATCCTAAATCATGATTTACTTTATTGTAATAATAATAATAATAATAATAATAATAATAATAATAATAATAATAATAAAAATAAAAAACCGTTTTCATGTTATGCCTAGTGTCATAAAATGTCACCTAAGACTTTACTGATGCTAAAAAAAAAAAAAAATTAGTTAACTAAAAGTAAAGGTAAAATTTACGTGATTTGACACTAAACGTGGATTTCAGTTATAGCTTCTCATGCTTTATTGTGACCTATTGTAAAATTTCGCTGGTCTACCAAGCGTTACATGCGTTGTGGTTCGTTGGTGCTTGGACGGGTGACCACAAAGAATTGGCAGTCGATGACGTGGTCGTTACACCGCTTGCCAATAAATTTAGGCAATATTTGGTCTGGTCAGTACTTGGAAGGGTGACCATCAATAAAAGCAAGTTATCCGTGGCACAGGAGCGTCCGTGACCACCTATTTTGGTGGGAGGTTACGAGCGTGAGGCTTGCGCCCTCATCCCAAAAATCAGTTACGAGCGTCACTGAGGTTTGAAAAATCGTGTGTTGGAAAATTTTCCTATTATTTTTCAAAATAGGGAGATAATTTCGCAGCAGGATTATCGAGAAAGTCAAACACGGAAGGGAGGCTCGATAAAAAGGATTAAAATTGAACGATAAAATTTAGGCCCAAGAGCTGTGACCCGTGAAGTGAACAGCGCTGATAGAAGAAAAAGAATATGAACGGAGGTATAATAATAGGAATGAAAGGGGTTGCAAGCTAGGAGCCGACGGGTTGCTGTAAAGAACCCAATTACTAGTGCACCGTGTGAGTTGCACTGACGGCACTACCCTACTCTCTTCAGGGTCGATAAAAAGGAGGCAGTCCGAGAAAAGGAAGTATAAGCATATAGACTAAAAATGTCTAAAATCCTTATAAAGGAAAAAGAATGATAGACTAAGATGAGAAAACGCGTGAAAGTCAGCGTGCAGAATGACAGCATATCATGGCGGTGTGATGCTGAGTTTCCGAGTAGTAAGGCAGGAACGCTCTCTGCTTTCCACTAGTCATCCTCTTACAACAAAAACCTTTCATTCCAAAGGGATAGCATTATCATGTAATAAACCCTTCAAAATAGGCATCACGTGCAATTATCGTTTATCATATCGCGTATATGATCTTTGGATTATACTCAAAATGTCCTTTTATCATCATAACAGGACACCGTGATAATAAAAGAAATGATATAGGAGTAATAATGAGATGATAATGCTAGTCCAAGAATAGATTAATTCATCTTATCAATTGGACAAGACACTTAGTGATCTTGAAGGCATTTTAATCTCTCTCTCTCTCTCTCTCTCTCTCTCTCGGTGAACTAGCCGCTGCAGCTGTTCAACTGCAAGCCCTCTAGTGGCGGACTGAAGAAGTAGAACGACCCCGACTTCACCGCTGTATCATTGAAGTGATTCCTCCCGTTTACGTTGACTGAATTCCTGTAGAAGGTGAGCAGCGGTGCGACTTGGAATGATCTGACTATCTGTGCTTGTAACTAAAATCGGCCACAATATGACGGTAATCGGCTTGCTTCATCTTCCTTAGAGAGGTGAGTAGGCCTATTCTGTGAAATTTTGCTGACTGGTGGTTTGTCCTGTAAGATTTCTATTACTAGTAGGTTAGGCTACATAGTGTACTGTATTGTTTAATCAGTCTCTGTAGAAATACCAATCAGTTTTGTCAACGGTGCTAAGTGATACCGCGATAAATAGCCAATATGACCATTTTCATGTTGGTGCTTGATGTGCTTGACTTAACTCTTTGCCAAGTTGTTTCTGAAGGTAAGTAGGTCCTATGTAAACAGGTTAGTTAAAGTAGAGTAAGCTATAGGCCTAGGCATAGTAATTGACCCGAATATTTTGTGCTCTTTCACATCGTGTCAGTGGATATTTGATTATTTGAATTAGCCCTTATTCCAGTTTCTTATGATTTAAGGACTAGTATGTACCCCATAAGTAAGCCTGAAGATAGGTATTAGGCCTGAATTGAGTAGGAGATCGTAGGTTGGCCTAATATATTCTGGGCAAAAAAAAAAGTTCACGGTAAAACTTTAGTTTTAAATCTATATATATGAATTATATATTATATACATATAAATCTCTATATAATATATTGATATTTATTATATATATATATATATTGCCCCACAAGAAAAACTGTTATCAGTTGCAGGTCAGATGAGGTTAGCCTATTGCAATTATTCAGGTAATATGCTTTAGCCAGTCATTTAGTTTTTTACTTGGGTAGGTTAATATAATGAAAAGTCGCACTCACCCTTAGGCCTATATGTAAGCTGTAGGTTATTGATTATTATGATTAGTGTAATTATTCCAATTGCAGTCAGTTGAAGGATTCATTTTTCAGAAGTACCTAGTACACTTCCTTAAAGTGCTTGTTACATTGTGTGAAATTTCAGGTAACTGAACTTGTTGCACATTCCTTTATTCTTTTTATACTATATAATATTAACAACCGTATGCTGTAACTATTTATTAACTTAGTTCTGTTGATACTCTGCATATTCTTAAGGGAGCAGTGAAAAAGCTTTGTTTCTACGTTTTCTGGCAAAATGAATTCATGAGTGTTAAACTCACCACTAAGGTTTAGCTATAACTTATAACTGTGCAGGCTGAACGTTTATAGTGGAGGGCTCGAGTTCCCCCGTCCATCTCTCTCTCTCTCTCTCTCTCTCTCCTCTCCTCTCTCTCCCTACTCTCTCTCTTCTCTTCGAAGTATTTATTACAATTCACTCCCCTACTTCATTTTGAAGTATCGTCGTGTGTATTTTTTTTAAGTACGTTCAATGAAGTGCCGATATCATATATATATATATATATATATATATATATATATATATATATATATATATATATATATATACTATATATATATTGTGTGCGTGTGTGTGTGTGTGTGTAATACAGCCACAAATGATTGTTGACTGGTCATTCCGTTAATTTTACCGTTTCGTTCACACGACGTGCTGCTGTTAAGAGTTTTGTTGAATAGACCACCCGTTACGTGCTGGTAACCGTTATTCGGTGTAGTACTATAACGATGGACTAACCCACATTTTTTGTCGTTGTTTTAGGTCACAGCTGTGCGTGATGTAGTTATTATTAGGGTGATATTTAAATGAACAGAATTATTCATGTGTTAATATTGTTGGTGGAGCATTAATACCATTAAACGTTAACTTGATGCCTTTAAACAAATATGATAATGTAATTGTGAAAAATGTGATAAAATTATCGAATAAATTGCATTAAAATCTTAAACCCAGTGTTATATTATTATTAACATGATATTTTTAGCATTAATAATAGTATGGGTTTATTTTTAGACGGTCCATTGCAGGACGACATCCTGATAGTGGTTATGATGGTAATATTATTCTTTAAAAAAAAACTTTTAATGGGCTATAGTACGTGCAAATGGCTGGGGTATGGTGTTTCTGGGCTGTTGCCTTTGCAAGTACCTACTGACCAGACCTAAATGGCTGATCAGGCATATAGACGGTAATTGACGTTGTAAAGTTTTATTATTATTACTGCTGCGCTTTTCTTTTTGAATTAATATACTCCTGTAATCGTCTGAATCTTACGATAGTGCTTCATAGCAACCCCAGCAACCGATGATGAAGTATCTCAGCGCGCTTGATTTTTTGTAGAATCTTCTTTACGGTTTCCGTAAGTTTGATAGGTGAGGTTTCGAATCATTTTTGCCATTCTTGCAACACTTGATTGCGATTTCCTGATTACGTTAGAACGCAGATCTTTAGATACTACATTAAATTGAATGGAAAAATGAAAAGAATTTGCGATATGGGACGAATGACAGTTGGACCCTTTTGCTAGTTAATGAACAGTTTTGTGAATGGACATTGATAACATTCACGTCCAGATAGCGGAATTCTCTGCTTCCTTTTGTGTTTACTGAATTTTTGACTTAGTTTCTAAGGTAGGATGTTATTATTGTAAAAGTAGTCGAAGTCTATGAATTTTTGTATTAGCGATGAAACGTGCATAAAATCCATAGATGTGCAGTGATTGATGAGATGGTACCGCATTGCATGTAAGAGTTCGGGATAGCTGACGTTTTAGGGTTAAGAAAAATTCAGTTGCCACAGGCCGTGATTCTGGAGCTGGGACATCGAGAGCTACAGTAGCGAGTAGTTAATGCCGTGGTTGGAGCTTGCTTGCTGTAGATAAGGCCAGCCTTATGCTGGCACGGGCTCTTGTTATTCAGCAGCCTGTAACAGAGTGGATGGAGATGCGGAACGGAAGTGGAATATAAATTGTGTAGGATCCTCGTCCATTGATCAGCTGCGTTTCAGTTGAATATACTTTTGAGATCGAATTGCAATAGAAGACAGTATTTTGTTTTGAAAGTGAAATTTGCTTCAGAAGATGACTTTTTATGGCTAGCGAGTGGAGCATATCCAGTTTGAACCAGATTGACGTCGGGCTTAGTATTGAACTTTCAAGAAATTAAGAAAATAGTTTTATGCTAAGACAATAGCCCAGCAAGATTAGATTTAATTTATATTTTTTTAGTGTTTTCATTTAAGGTAAAATAACTCAAAAGAAATTATCATCGTTTGTAGAGTATAATAATGCTTCTTCTGTCTTGTTGGAGTTCAGTTAACGTTACTTGAATGGTACTGGGGTTCAGTTTTCTGCAGCTTTTTTCTCCTTCAGAGGCTCTAAGGGGAGGTTTGCTTAGCAAAGTTGCAATAATTTTTTAATGGGGGCAGGAGATAAAATTTCTCTGCAGGACTGAAGGACTTCGTCTCTCTTAGGATAATAATTTCGTCTCTCCTAGGGTAATAATTTTTGTGGGGGGTGGGAGTGAATGTGGGGTTCCAGACGTTTACATTTTTCTGCCGGTATTATATGAACAGATACCACATCAGTATAACGAGAACATACTTAAAAATATTAAGTAACTGTTTTACAGCAGATGGACAATCGCTGAAGTTTACGAAGACAAACCATAAACTGCTACTGAATGTGAAAATTTTTAACTGTGAGAAAGGACACACGATATCTACTTGTATGTATTCAGTTTTAAATTTATTGTACTGTACCCTTAGGGTGGGTAGTACCGTAAGTTCACCTCAAGCCATGCACTGCAGGCATTACCTAAGGTTCTTCGTAGCATCCCTTCGGTCCCTAACTGCAACCTCTTTCATTCCTTTTAGTAACTGCATTCATATTCTCTCTCTACCTTCTTACTTGCCACCCTTTCCAAACAGTTGTTTCATAGTGCATCTGCAATAGTTTCCCTCCAGTTAAACATTCTAACTTTTAAAACTCAATTTCCCCTTCAACGAGCTGGATGGCCACATAGGCTCAAGCGCTTGGCCTATGGTCTAAATTTTATGTTCCAGTTCCTCCCAGAATACCAGGCTAGCCATGCATCATTGTAGCTTTAAGAAAATATACTATATTACTTTTATGGGCTTTTAATTACGTTTATGAACACTTTGACCTCTAGAGCGGCAGCCCGGACCATTGAGATTCAACGAACGAGATACCGACTGAAACCCCAACTGGTATTTAGGAGTAGACTTGTAAACTGTGAAACTGACCGTCTGCCGAAAATATATGGATGGCTTACTTAACAAGCGCCACTAATTGCTTGTTAGATTTTGGGTCTAGATCCAATATTTGAGATACCAGACGAAGCTAATATACAATATATCTGCAGACGCTACTGATTATAGAATGACCGGTGACAAGCATTTTGGAGGGTGGATTCCCCCTGACAGACGCACTGAAAAGGGCGGGGTTAATTGGATCTAGGTCCAACTTTGAAGATACCAAGTAAAATTTAGACTGCAATAGCACTGCAGATCCTAGAGTACTGTGGTGGTAATGACAGACATTTTAGTGGGTGGTTTCCCCCTGAAAGACGCCCCACAACGAGTGGGGAGGGGGAGACAGGATCTGCGTCCAACATTGGAGATACCAAGTAAAATTTGTACTACAGTAGCACCTCATATCTAGAGAACTGTGGTGGTAATGACAGACATTTTAGTGGGTGGTTACCCCCTGACAGACGCCCCACAACGAGTGGGGAGGGAGAGACAGGATCTGCATCCAACACTGGAGATACCAAGTAAAATATGTATTACAATAGCACTTCATATCCTAGAATGCTGCGATGGTAATGTCAGACATTTTAGTGGGTGGTTTCCCACTGACAGACATAACCTACGATTGGAGGGGAGATGGAACACCTTGAAATGATCTATCTTGAAAATCTATCACAGGCAATATTAATATTAGAAATATGGTAATTATCTGAAATTTGTGAGCCTAATAAAATGTAAAAGACATAAAATTCAAGAAAAATTGTGATGTTCCAGGATAAGAATTACTGCCCGAGTTATTTTTAAAAATTATTTAAGTATGGAATATTTCACTTCATTAATTCCATCACATCTATATGAAAAACTATGTATGAGACTTACTAGGTCTGGTCTATTTTCTATATTTTCACACACAAATATATATATATATATATATATATATATATATATATATATATATATATATATATATATATATATATATATATATATTATCACTATCCTTTTGGTGTCGAGTTATTACTTCACACAAAGTAGTATTTTTTCTGAGTGGGAGGGGTCACAAGTGACAACAGCTACAAGTAAGTGTGCTGAGCATTTTTGAATAATTAAACCAGTCATATGGTGCCACTCTCAATTCCTCTAAAAAAAGAAATGTAAGATAAGTATTCTCGTTTTAGTAGCGTCTTTAGTCATTTTCTTTTCTTTTTGCAGAATAGGCCTATAGTTAGGGCACTGCAGCCATGTCGAGGTTCGTAGCCCAACGTGTCTTGCCACCAACTGAATTGTTCTTTAGTTGCTGTTGGTTCGTGTGGATGAAATGGAATTTTTATCGGATATGGGAGTTGGATTGATATTAAGACCAAAGTCCCATCATAAAGAGCCGTTTTGACACCACACATTCACAAAAAGATGATGTATCACAACACAAATAATTACTGGAAACGGAAATGTGAATGAATTGTTCAAGATAGGCTAACTGCAAAACATTTTCCCCCATTCTATTCCCCCTCCCGAAGTTGACGACCATACAACTTGAAGCTCCTGACTCCCAAATTAAGTAGGCCTATAATAGAATGTCAATTTTCTAATAGTCCACTTATTTTCGGCTGCCTCACTCAAATTGATCTGTATGGTATCACCAAGTATCCGGTACCATAATATTCAGGGAAGAAAATTTAAACTCAACTAAGAATTATACTTACGGACAAATCAAGGCGAAAATTGCCCGCAGTTTGATGTTTAAAGCCAGCATTTTCGCAGTTTGATGTTTAAAGCCAGCTGAGTGTGTTTGTCTCTTAACTTCCCGCTGGCACGCACCACAGCCAGCCTATGCAGTGTTTCTGGCTTTAACAACCATTATTCGGCTAATTTTCTCCCTAGTAATATTTTCACTTTCATTGTTCATTATTACAGTAGACAGGCACTAACATCATATTATATCCTCATGTCTGTTCAATGTATTTACCATTGCTAATATGATTTATAATGCGTCTCCAACACAGTCATAAAAATCGGACAACCGAAAGTGCAAATATGTCAGCTGTGTGCAAGGCCGTCAGTCACTGGAGTAGCGATCTCCCTGCTGAGAGTGACTCCGGGAGGCATATTTCCCAAGTCTGGAAGAGTTTAGGGATGGGGAAAATTAGGACCAATCAAAGCGCATGGAGCTGACCATGACGTCACAAGCCACGCCTTTTAGCTTCACTCTTGTCTCATAGCTTGTATGACCTATACATTTTAGTCAGTTATATCTAAACAATGCAATGCTAATTCACAAACACTATATTCTTCAAATGAGATACACCGTGAAATATATTGAGCGTTATTGGCTTCTCCCTCGTGGTAATAGTGCTGAGTGCCTCTTAATTCCTGCTCGCAAAGTCGATATTTAGTGCATAAATAATATTTCCATTGCGAGTTACAAAATTGTATACTTCAAAATGAGTGTTTAATGCCATATAGAGAGTTGCGATAACACACGGTATGAATGAAAAATATACAAGATGATAAAATTGATTGCATGGTAAAAATGATGGTATATGACCTGTAATTAGCACTACAGACTACATACAGGCGGCCAAGAAGTTCGCGGCACTTCGACTCCCATCAAGAATCTTGGACTTTGAAGGTGACAATTTAAAAGCATGGAGCATGGAACTTTTTTCGGGCGTCACTGCCTGTTGTCTCAGGGTATAAAAAGGTATTATGTACAGAACTAAAATAATAATTGCCTTATGCTTAAAAGAAATGTGGAGGATACAGTTTTGATGACAAATTTATGCACCCTGTAGGGGGATAGTGCCGTCAGTACACCTCATTAGGTGCAATGTAGGCATTACTTAAGGTTCTTTGCAGAGTCCTTACTTTCATTCATTTTACTGTTACCTCTGTTCATATTCTCTTTCTTCGATCTTAATTGCCCACCCTCTCCTAACACTTGCTTCATAGTGTAACTGCTTTGAGGTTTTCCTCCTGTAACACCTTTCAAACCTTTTACTGTCAGTTTCCGTTTCAGCGCTGAATGGCCTTAGTTGCCCCAGTGCTTGGCATAATGCCAAAAATCTATATGTAAAAAAATTATACACTTAATGTAAGGCATACATTTGGCCATTGAGTGTGGGCTTGGATGAAAATAGTAGTATACTCATATACTATCGTTATTCCTGATTTTAATTAATACGTGTTGAATATTTGCATAAAATTTTCTGTCGAGAGAGAGTTGGATAAAAAGTGTTAATAAATTTACGCATCAATTCTGCTCTAGTTCAGCTTAGTAAAAAGTCTACTGTAACTTTGTAAATAGGTAGTATTCTGTACTCCTATAATTGCTAAAAGTATTACATACTAATGAAATACTCATTTGGATTCTTTGCACACAATGAATGACAAGTGCGAAAGGTTTGCTAAGAATAATAAATAAATTAAACAATCAGTGTTTTCTTTGTACACAATGAATTTTAAGCAAAATTTACGTAAAGGCTTGCTGAAAATATTCAATACTGAATTATCACTTTTTATTTGTTTGTGCACAATGTATGAAAAGTAAAAATCAAAAGCAAACATTTTTCAATAAAAACTTTTTATATGTACACAATGAATGACAAGGACCAATCAGGTAAGGACATCTGGAAGGTTTTATGAAAACGGAATCCACCTCAAAAAGGCAAGTTTTTACTACAGCTTATCAAGTACACCTTGAAAAACAACCGTATTCAGATTAGCTACTGACAGGACGAGTTTGTCTCGTAACTATATTTGGTTACAGTAAGCTAACTTAGATCACCAAAACAACAAAACCGTAGTTTTCCTTAGGTTTCCTTAAGGGCACATTAGCTCTTGAAATAATTTAATGAATGAAGCTGATGCTGTGTCCCTGTAAACAGTAGGGCCTATATCAGTCTGCTTCCTGTTCATGGCCTAGTAATTGGTGATAGGTGGTGATGTCTTGCATTAGAAGACGAAAGATTGCAGGATGGGAGAAATGATATCCTGAGTCGTAGATTTGTTTATTCCAAGCAGCAAAAGGTAAATATGTACAGAGGCTCTGCAGGGCGTGCAGCTCGCGCCAAGAGAAGCAAGAAGAATAGCCATGTGCATGTGCGGGGTTCATGATACAGGGCGACACATGCGGATGCATTCACAATAGGTGATTTTATTAAATACATGGAAATGAATTGTACAGCAATTGCATAGTAAAATATCCATTATTCCACACCTCCCCTTCCCCTTTTGCGTTCAAAGAGGTATTTTGAACGTACTAAACAAATTACATGTAATTGTACATTAATGTAGGCCCTGTTCAATCTTGGAACCTGCGAGGGGCTTTGGAGGGAATTGATGACTTTTCCATGTCTGGGCTAGGGACCACAGGGAGATCAGAGTTGGGAACTTGACTGGGGCTGAGCAGTGGATATAGGAAGCGACGGTTCCAACGTAACACTCGACCGGGAGACTGATCTCGTACTCGCGTGATCGTGCACCACCCATGACAATCCCAACTGTGTCCCATCGGTGGGATGTCAGGTCCTGGAGGCGGACATGTTGGCCCACATTAAGCCTGGGCAGGGGTGGGCGTGGGCGTCATAGTTGCGCGCGACTGAGCAGCTCTGGGAGCGGCTCGGCAGTCACGTCATGGCCCTTTTTCCTGCCAATCTTCTGTGAATGACTGAGGATTGGGCAGGCACCACATGTACGGAGTGACCATACAGTACCTGGGCAGGAGAGCGACCAGACTGGTTGGGTGTTTCTTAACTCAAGGAGACCACGATCGAAATCCTCGCAGTCAATGTTTCCTGTGGGGGCCGTTTTGAAGATCAAGTGCTTGACAGCCTTGACGGCGGCCTCAGCATGTCCATTAGACTGTGGGTAATGTGGCGATGAGGTGATGTGGTGTACACCCCAACGTTCTGTGAAGTCGGCAAATTCTTTACTGGTAAACTGAGGTCCTCCATCGGTGCGCAGGCGTAAGGGAACACCCACCTCTCTGAAGTAGCGGCAGAAGTGCAGTATGGTCGAGGAGGCAGTAGTGTCACCCTTGCAAGGGACAACCACAGGCCAGCCGGAGAGGCGGTCGGCGACTACAAGAAAGGACTTCCCAGCTACCTGGAAGAAGTCCGCCGATACTGACTCAAAGGGCCTGGATGGATGGTCGTCGTTGTGGAGAGGCTCTTGTTGTTGGCTGGGACGCAGGACTTGGCACGGCTCGCAGGCAGAGACGGTGTTGGCGATGTCCGAGTCTATCCCAGGCCAGAAGACAGTTTGTCGAGCCCGACGTTTGGTAGCCTCGACACCACGGTGACTATCATGGAGTCTGGCGAGTGTGCGGCGACGTAGAGCTGCAGGAACTAGTATTCTTGCCCGGTAGAGCACGAGGTTGCCATCAGTAGAGAGGGCTTCTCGCAGCTTCCAGTATGGTGATAAGGATGCATGTAGGTCATAGCGGTTCGTGGGAAACCCAGAACTGATGCAATCGCGAAGGCGAATGTAGGTGGGGTCGGCCTGTGCTGCTATCGACATGTCCTGTAGGGTCCAGTCGGCATCAATGGTTGGGGCATCCTCGTCCTGGGAAGCTGTTGTAGCGTTGATGACAGATCTGACATGTGCCGTTACCTCAGCACAGCCAGTCACATCCTCAGAGGTGGGGTAGCTGACTGGTGCACGAGAAAGTGCATCTGGGATGCATAGAGACTTGCCAGTGTGCCACACTGCAGTAAATTGATATTGCGACATGCGCTCCTTCATTCGCTGGAGCCGTGGGTTTTCAACCATGTCCAGCGTGTAGCTGTTGATGATAGGCACCAATGGGCGATGGTCGGTTTGCAGGGTGAAGGTTGGCAGTCCTTTGAGTTATAGGCAGCACTTTGTGAGGGCCCAAGATACTGCAAGCATCTCCAGTTCAATTGTTGCATACCTTGTTTCGGCGTCTGCGAGAAAGCGGGATCCACACTGGACTACTCGGAGATGTCCAGATCCATGGTCCTGGAGGAGAGCGTAGCCTATCCCGTAAAGGCGAGATGCGTCGGTCTGGAGAATGGTTGGCAGGGTTGGGTCAAAAGACGCAAGAACAGGCGGGCTTGAAAGTGCTTGTTTCACACGTTTGAAGGCCTGGTCATAGTCAGGTGTCTAAAGAAAAGAGCTTTTGGGGCTCATGAGTGGTCGAAAAGGCTGTGCAGTCAGGGCAATATCTGGGGTAAACTCTGCCAACTGGTTTACTAATCCCATGAAGGAACGTAAGTCCGTCAGGTTGGATGGTGTAGGGAAGTCTTGTAGAGCAGCAACTCGTCCTGGGTTAGCAGCAATTCCTTCTTCGGAAAGGGTAAAGCCACAGAAATTCACTCTGGTCTCTGCCACTGTGAACTTTTCTTTGCTGAGAGTGATGCCATTTTTGTGGCAGCGGGTGAGCAGTTCGTGGATCCTGTGGTAGTGTGTCAGTAGGTCATCGTCGAAGATGAGAATGTCATCAACAACCTTGACACACTTCTTCATGCCTTGGAGAGCTAAGTCGCCGCGGTAACAATAGGCATCACCAGTGGCAGCGAAGCCCATAGGTCCCCGGCAATGCTGGAAGCGTCCATAAGGCGTAATGAAAGTGGTGAGGTGGCGGTCCTCTTCTGCTAGCTCCATCTGCCAGTAGCCGTGTAGAGTGTCCGCGGTGGTGAAGAACTTGGCGGTGGAGTCAACAGCGCGGACAGCAGCTAAGGGCGTGGGCGAAGGGTGGGCTGGACGGGAGACTTGTGCATTCAGCTTCGTGAGATCCACTGTGATTTGAACTCCCTTGGCGACGACTAGAGGGTGGCACCATTCCGATGGCTCATCTCCACAAGGCTTAGTGATTCCCTGTTGTACCATGGAGTCTAGTTCATTCTTGACAGGTTCGCGGAAAGCGTAGGGTATCTGCCTTGGGGTGTGGATTTTCATGAGAGGGCCGGCCATCGGTCTCAGTGGAGCTGCTTTAACGTCTTCCTTTGACAAGAGTAAGAAATACTCTCGGGCCTCAGCAGGGTCGTGTCAGCATGCAGGGGTAGCTCCTTGCATCGATTAACGTGGGTGACCTGTAGGATGGGCCGCGGAAAGCCTGGCGAGATGATGCCCAACTCCTTGCAAAGTGCATAGGACAGGAGTGGCATCTGAACGCGTTCGTGGACTTGAATCATGGCGAGGCAGGACCGTTTGGCCAAGGACAAGGTGGCCTTAAGGGTACCTAAAGCCGGTGTCATCTTTGACCCATCTGCCGTGAGTGTCACTGATGTGGCGGAAGGCTGTAGCTTAGACCTGGGAATATGGAGGAGTTCCAAGTGCTGGGGGCCCATCACTGATACAGCACCAACTCCTGTGTCAGGCAGCATCATTATCTTCGATGTCTCACCCCTATAGGTGAGGGCGATGGATATAGGTGATGGTGAGGAGTCAGTTGATGAAGAAGGGGTCTCAACCTTGTGACAGTTAGAGGGCTTGCTAGAAGGGGGCGTGGCATTGGGCGGGCCGCCCTGCTTGGCGTTCATCTGCTGACGGCAGTACTTGTCATAGTGGCCCACTCGGCCGCAGTGTCTACATGTGTCCTAGTTGGCGGCACTTTGGGGTCCGTCGCGCCAGTGTCCTTTGCAGCCACAGTTTACACATACACTGTTGCTGGCTGAGCACTTTCCTGTTGAGCTGTGCTTCCTTGTGCAGGAAGGGCATAAAGTGTCCTTGTTAGGGGTTTGTAGCGAGGTAGAACCCCTGTTGCCATGTCCTTTAATTTTTTTATACATGGAGACGGCACACAATTTAGAAGGAGGGGCACGTATGGCGGTAGTGGCTGTCCATGTGGCCTCATAGGAGCGACATTTGTTAACCATGGTGGCCAATGAAGCTGCAGCGTCCAGGGCAATGAGTTTCTGAGTGAGCTCCTCGTCCCTGACTCCCATGATAATGATCATCTTCAGCCGAGTCTCCTCACACAGCATAATTGGCCAGGACAGACGTTCGATTTCCTCTGCTACATGCTTCAGTCGGACGTAGAGGTCGCTGAAGCTTTCCCCTTCCCTCTGCTTGCAGGAGAGCAGATCCTTGCGTCGTAGAGCTTCATTCTGCAGGTTCTTGATGTGTTACTGGAGAATATTCAAGACCTCGTCAACACTGCGATCCGTGTCTGGTGGTATGTTGAGTGTGTGCTCGAGTATTTTTTGGGTCTCCAGGCTGAGGCACATACGAAGCTGTATCATTTGTTTCCTGGTAGGTAATGTCCCTAGGTCCACCATCACACTGTAGTCATCCCAGCGTCTACGCCATTCCCTGAACACTTGGTATGTGGCATCAGGACGTAAGGGCAGCGGGGTCTGGGCGATGTCCTTCTGTGGGGGTGGTGGCTGGGTGGATTAATTAGCTGCAACAGTACGGTGAAACGTTGAGCTTCTTCCTCTCTTCTTAAGTTGTCCTCTTGGCGGCGTAGATCCTCTTCGTGACGACGTTGTTCCTCTTCATAACGACGTTGTTCTTCCTCTCTCCGATGTGCAGCCAACTCGGCCTGTCGAAATTCCTCCAGGTACTTGATGAGGAGCCTTAACTCCGTATTTGGAGTTGTGGGAGGCGGTATACTCAGATGTGGGGAGAGCAAAGGTGGGGTTTCCAGCGCAGCAAAACCTGGAAGGGTTCGACGGTCTGTTGGTGAGACTGGGTGTGAAGGAAACTGGTGGTCCTCAGGGTCCTGGTCATGTTGCATATCCCCAGGCTTGTCTTGATGTGAAGCAGAAGCCATTATGAGCAGTTTTCTGCAATGTCAACTGGAGTTTAAAGGAAGAGAAGAAACGATGAGGATGACTTTCTACAATTATTATGAAAAGTTACTGTAATTAATTCTTCAACTGTGCGGCGAATATCTGGCAGGCGGTGGAGAGTGGCTGGGTGGGCTCCTGGGGGGTGGGTGGTCGGGTGGGGAGTGGGGAGCGACCACTTGACCCGTGTTGAATATGTCGGCAGTGTATGGCAAATGATGAGCATTGGTGGAATAAGGGTACCCGTTGAGCTGGGGCAAGGCACAAGAGAAATAAAACCCACTAAAATCAAAGCACTGACATTACACTGCATTGGCACTACACAAACACTGCATGAACGTATCATAAACACCGCACTAGCACTGTAAAATCCAAAGGCGATCGAGGGGTAATGGCGGCTGGATTTGAATGCTGATTCTGGTGTTCCTTGAAAATGCTGAATGGTTTCGTCACTGCGCCATGGTGATAGGTGGTGATGTCTTGCATTAGAAGACGAAAGATTGCAGGATGGGAGAAATGATATCCCGAGTCGTAGATTTGTTTATTCCAAACAGCAAAAGGTAAATATGTACTGAGGCTCAGCAGGGGGTGCAGCTCGCGCCAAGAGAAGCAAGAACCAAGAAGAATAGCCATGCGCATGTGCGGGGTTCATGATACAGGGCGACACCTGCGGATGCGTTCACAATAGGTGATTTTATTAAATACATGGAAATGAATCATCGTACAGCAATTGCATAGTAAAATATCCATTATTCCACAGTAATAATCAGTATATTGCATTTATAGCATGCCCAGTAATGTGCATTACTACGAAATAGCATATGTCCATAGAAATCCGTAGTGTAAGCCTACTCCATCGCACCAGTTATCACAACGCTTTATAAATGGCTTTAAACATGCATATTCATGTATATAATTTAGAAAATCGCGATGTGAAAATATTATTTACAAGAGGGAGAAGCCAATAACGCATAATATATTTCACGGTGTATCTCATTTGAAGAATATATTGTTGTTAAATTAGTGTTGCATTATGTTTAGATATATCTGACTACAATGTATAAGTCATACAACCGTAAACTGTGAAATTGAGAAGAAAGTATTTCTTGGTCATCGTGACTGGCGGCAGTAATAGATATACGACTGAGGAGGGAGCTAAAAGGCGTGGCTTGTGACGTCATGGATCAGCTCCAAGTGCTTTAATTGGTCCTAATTTTCCCCATCCCTAAACTCTTCCAGACTTGAGAAATATGCCTTCGGGAGGCCATATTGAAAGGTCTCGGTACAGCTCTTAGTACTATATTTTATTACTATTATTTTTTTAAACTTTGTGAAATTGGGTCAAATAATAATAATAATAATAATAGAGAAAAATTACCTTACGAAAACAGGCCTAAGCACTCCAATCATTGTGGTCAAGGCCTAAGCATCTGCTCCTGGATCTAAGCAGTGTGAAGCATAAAAGGTTCCTGTGTAAATTACAGGACTTTCTTTGCACACAGTAGCTGACATTCACTAAACGCTCACTTAACATTCACAAAACATTCACTAAAACCCTAAAGACAAAACATTCATTGAATACTTACACAATAAACATTCAAGAACATTCACTAAACCCTAAAGACTCGGTAAACATTCACTGAATACTGACACATTAAACAGTCACTAAACCAAACTAAACATTCATCAAACTAAACATTCATCAAATCCGATCGGATTTACAGGTAAATCACTTCCCCAGAGATTAATACAACACAAACGGTCAGTTAGGTATGGACAACAGAACTCGGCTATTTTCAACCATATAAATGAACATAACCATAGAATAAACTGGAATATGTCACGTGTAATTTATAGCAGCAACTGCCGGTACAAGAGTCAAATGATGGAATCGGCCTTAATAAAAGAGAAGCAGGTAATGAACATCTCAAAGGGAATTGGATATCAGATATCGTCGACGCAGTGTTCATTCAACCAACGCTTTAGAAGATTAAAGGAAGATTATCAGCGGGGGTGACCTAAATTGGCTTACTTGTGGACGAATCTCTTGGTATAAATACCACCTTTTCTGTAAACTTTTCTCGAGTTTCATATACCTGAAGAAGATAGAGAGCAGTCTCTGAAATATAGTACTTTTCTCTCTACATTTTGGTGTTTTTTATGGGCTCCTTTTATTATATATATATAAATAATATATATTATATATGATATATATATATATTCATATTATATATATATATATATAGTTATGATCTATATATATAGGCATGTATATATGTATAATATATATATATATATATATATATATATATTATATATATATATATATAATATATATATATATATTTTGTGTTATGCCTTTAACGATCGCGAGCGATCTCACCCCTGGGGCATCATTGCTGAGAGAGCGTCATAGAAATGGGGGTTTAGTTTACCCAGGGGTGGGCCCTTCCCCATTTCTCGGCTCTCTTAGCTAGCCAAGATAGATAAAATCCTCAGTCTATAATGACCCTTCTTGTAACGCCTCCAGATTATTCTTCGGCGGTTGATAGAAAACAGGTGGTTCCTTTACGGAGTCCAAAATCCAGCCATTTCTCTGCTAACTGTTGGAAATCCTTCACTATAGACAGGAAGCTTCCAGTCTCCTAATCGAACGACGTCGAAATACAGCGACTCCTGACAATGCCCTTCGAAGTGTTAGTGCCCATGCCACACTGGGATCAAATACTTTGCATATGTAAAAGGCATGAAACTTATGGGTTTTTACGCCGCGCCAGTGGTTGCCTCTGCTGTATATGCTAGTATTTGATCCATTATGCATTGCATAGCCCATATTTTGCATATATAAAAGGCATTGAACTTACGGGTTTTTACGCCACGCCAGAGGTTGCCACAGTAGGATATGCAAAAATGGGATGGAATTTGCAATGCATAATCCAATTCACATATGAAGTATTAAGCATGAAACTTACGGGTTCTTACGCCGCGCCAGTGGTTGCCTACTACCCATATGTTTTGATACCCTATTCCAAGGTGTCATGTGGCAGGAGAGAGAGGGTATGCACCACAGTCCAGTGTTGGACAGGGGGTGCACAACAATCCAGTCTTCGGGCACTTATTGCCAGCCACAATCCGCTGTAGTCTTTCGATCGCGCAGAGCTGCTTCCACAAGCATATCCAGGAAGGATTTCCATCACAAACTTCAGCGTCTTCCTGTTCTCGAAATCGAAATACAGCAACTCCTGACGATGCCTTTCGATGTTTTAGTGCCCCTGCCACACTGGGATCAAACACTTTGCATATGTAAAAGGCATGAAACTTACGGGTTTTTACGCCACGCCAGTGGTTGCCTCTGCAGTATATGCTAGTATTTGATCCGTTATGCATTGCATAGCCCATATTTGCATATATAAAAGGCATTGAACTTACGGGTTTTTACGCCACGCCAGAGGTTGCCACAGTAGTATATGCAAAAAATGGGATGGAATTTGCAATGCATAATCCAATTCGCATATGAAGTAGTAGGCATGAAACTTACGGGTTCTTACGCCGCGCCAGTGGTTGCCTACTATCCATTTGCGATTGGGCTTTGATACCCTATTCCAAGGGTATCATGTGGCAGGAGAGAGAGGGGATGCACCACAGTCCAGTGTTGGACAGGGGGTGCACAACAATCCAGTCTTCGGGCACTTATTGCCAGGCCACAATCCGCTGTAGTCTCTCGATTGCGCAGA
>NC_087211.1:75504752-75576609 GCF_015104395.2 Macrobrachium nipponense | reverse complement strand
CTAAGTTGGATCTAGATCCAATTAAACCTCCCCCCCCTTTTCAGTGCGTCTGTCAGGGGGGAACTCACCCTCCAAAATGTGTCACTGGTCATTCTATTAATCAGGAGAGTCTGCAGATATATTAAAATATTAGTTTCATCTGGTATTTCATATAGAATCTAGACCCAAAATCTAACAAGCAATTAGTGGTGCTTATTAAGTAAGCCACCCATATATTTCCGGCAGACGGTCAGTTTCGGTTTACAAGTCTACTCCTAAATACCAGTAGGGGTTACAGTCGGTATCTTGTTCGTTGTATCTCAATGGTCCGGGCTGCCGCTCTGGGACGAAAGGTACCTGGAATTTTTCCATTCGCATTGAGCCTAAAAGAATCTAACTTAGATAGTGACCCCAAGGGTTTTAACCCAGTATATATCCACCTTCACGGTGTATTTAGTACCACAAGCCCGTTGGGGATAACCGTAACTGTAACAAAAGACAGTCAGTATCATATAAAGACAATGAACCCCCAAGAAATATTAGTCCTAGACAACGATCCACGCAAATCCATGAGGTGTCGCTATCCAGGAAAGATCATAATAATCAGCTGATAACGACACTTCTTATGATAATAAGTTGTTGGCATTATAGATTCCAAGTGAAACATTGTACTCTACTAGACCAGTCTTAAACTTTAAGGTTCTGATTACCAATTATATCCGTTTTACACTTGTAAAACCGAAGTGTGCTGAGGATGAACGAAGGAGGGCTCGTCATCAAGTGGAAAGACGACGAAATCCTTAAGATTTCGCTGCCCAGACCTCAGCTGCAAGTGAGTTTTATTGCTCGTTCGTGTCAGGTTGCAATGAGAATGACTTTTGTGTTCATTTTTATTCTACTTTAGTTTTTTTGCTTTAATTCTTGCTACAAAAATTGCTATTGGTTGTACGTCGTGTCTTTGAAGAACCGTGTCGGTTTGCACTGATCAGTTTTGCTTTTATTGTTATATTTTTAAATCTTGCTGCAACATGAGTCTGAGATGTGTCTCTCTGTCCAAAAGGATCCAGTTTTGTTCTGACGAAAGATGGGCATGGTGAACAGGGAGTTCTGTGAGACAGGTCTTTTAGCAATCATTTTCTTAAGTGGTTCTAGGCCAGTTCTAAGTCAGTTCTTGACTTGATATTACCTTTGAAAATAATTTGTTAATGGTGTGTTTGTCACTGGGGTTATTTACTAGTGGGTCTTTTTCTGCCATTTTTATTTTATGGAAATATATATGTGTGCACGCACGTGTATGTGTATATATATATATAAATATGAAGTTTTCATAATAAAACTAATATTGTAATACTTACCTGAACACCTGAATTAGCCCTGGTCACTGACCAGCCCGCACTATATCCCCACATATTTACCCACTAAGTGGGTAATTTTAACTGTCAGTGTTACCAACGCTGCAGGTAAAATCTAGTCAAATGAGTTACCTGTGTTACCGTTGGCAACGCTGCCGCAAATACCTGCCCACCAGTGGCCTGTCTCCTCATTCCTCAATTGAATCATTCACTTCAAAGCTATCAATTGAAGTGGGGAGGAGGGTGGGAATCATTCAGGTGTTCAGTAAGTATTAAACCAATATTAGTTTTATTATGAAAACTTCATATTGCAATACACTCCCTGAACACCTGAATTAGCCCGATTAACATTTAGTCGGAGGCGGGGTCAATCTCATTCAGCCCGACCTGTCCACAGAACATACGCAGGTAACTCATAAGCAACCTAGCATGTATAAAAGCATGTATCCTCACCTAGTTATCTAAACTCGGAGGTGAGGATGTTTGCAAAGAAAGTACTTCAACATCAGTGTTGTGTCTAAGGTACTGTCTAAGTCAGAAGTATCTCCCATGTGATAAGCTATACTACTTATTCATGGAGGTAAAAACAAATCTCCTCACCTGGTTGTCCAGCTCAGTAGGTGAGGATGTTTGCAAAGAAAGTACTTCAAAGTCAGTGTTGAGTCTAAGGTACTATCTGAGTCAGAAGTACTTCCCATGTGATAAAGCTATACTTCTTATTCATGGAGGCCAAAAAAAAAAAAAAAAAAAAAAAAAAAAAAAAAAAAAAAAAAAAAAAATCTCCTCACCTGGTTGTCCAGCCTCAGTAAGTGAGGATGCTTGCACAGGAAGTACCATACCGTCGGTGTCGAGTCCTAGGTACCCGCCTGAGTCTGAAGAACCTCCCATGTGGTATTCTAGTACCTCTCATGTATGGAGGGGAAATGGTGAACCTCCCATGTGGCTATGTAGCCTCTCATGTATGGAGGAGAAGTTGAGTGTGCAGGACCTTCAGTTCTCTACTGCTCACTGATGTAGATGACTTGTGCCTGAAGAAGTAAGTAGTTATTCCAACATGACCTACGGGATCTGCCTAACCTCAAGGGCCTAAGGGACAAAACACACTGTCTAAGCTGGACCAACAGAAACACTAGAGTTCATTAGACTATCACTGCCTCCCTAAACTTCTAACACCATAAAGTTCATTTAGACTATCACTGCCTTTCCCTAAACTTCTAACACCCTGAAGTTCATTTAGACTATCACTGCTTACCTAAGCTTCTAACACCCTAACTCTACTAAGCCAACTATAAAAAGTTACCGCAACGACAGGACCCCGAGAGTAACCTCTCTGAAGAAACTGAAATTGCTTAAGGTACGGTGTTGTGAAAAATCACAACCTCTCTTCAAAAAAAAAAAAAAAAAAAAAAACCACCTACACAATCGCCGACAGCGAAACATTCCTCTGGAAGCCAAAGGGTAGCCCTCCGCATACTTGCGCCCTTGGATTGACTAAGAACCCATTCTTATGAGTGTCCGGATAGCGCTGAGGCAATGATTTAACAATAGTCCCTCCTCTCCTTGCCAATGAACATAGCATAATCCTCAGAAATTGTTTGTCTGGTATGCAAACCCCTCGAAACCAAAGTGAAGAGGTTTATCAAACAGTCCAGGCTCAGAGAAACACCCATCAACTCTTACCACATTCGCACAGTGTGGCTGTGAAAGGTGTCCTCCAAATACGAGCCTCATGATTCGTAACCCTTAACACACGAATCAATGAAAGAACCCAATAGAGAAAAAAAACCCTCAACTGACTCGTAACCGGAAGTAGGACTCCGACAGAGGAGTTACCCGCTAGCTCATACAGAAAAATGATGCTAGCTTAAGTCATTCCCCAAAAACTGCCCGACTCGCCGAAAACCAGACTACCCTACTTGATGTTTGAAGAGATTTGCTGGTTTGGTTGAATACAACATATCAAAACATTACTTGAATTAACTGAGATACCTCCTAGGAGCCTGGAATGCGGAAAGGATAGAATGGACAAAGTCCACAATCCGTTATACTCGCTTCCTTCCGCCGAGAAACAAAACACACAACTAGCAACGAGTCACTCTTCAAAGGTATCTATCCTCTGTCAGACCTGTCCGGCCACACCGGAACAGGTAAAAAAAGGAGAAAAAGCCGAACCCCGACAAGAGCAGCACCCAAAAACCCGGAACCTACTACACCTGGCTGCTCGATACAAAACGACAATAAGATCCCATCATATGAGCCTACCGATCCGATTGCGCAACGATATTACCAACAAGAAGATGATAAAACTCCTGTGCAAGTCGTACTCGACTGCGCAACCCGCACTCCCCCCAGACATCATGATGTACCCCTGCTGTCCCGACCGTGTCCAGCGACTCACAAGAGCGAACTGTCTGTCACCAGTTCGCAAAAAACTTGTAAGAGTTAGTCACTTCGACTGCGGATACCCTCACTCGCAGTGACGATAACGTTTACAGCCTGAGCCGAATATACCTTGGCGATGAACGACCCACACATGCGAGTCACTCCCATACTGTTGCGCCAAACTGTGCCAACCAAGACGATGCCTAACCTTGAACCAGTCTGACGTGACCTAACCTTGAACCAGTCTCAATTTACTGCGAAACTCCGCACTCACCATTGACTATGACACGAGACCAGGACGACTACAATAGGCGAGCAACACCCCTAAAGAGCGAAGAAGTCGCAAAACGCGATCCAACTAACCCCCTTTACAATACGTACTAAACCTAGACTGGAGTCCGAGCAAGTGAGGGAAAGAAGTACTCCCAGACACGGAATCAAGGTCGAACCCACCTTGAAACCCCATAAGGACGGAACAGAAAAGCAGCAGGAAAAAGTTGAGAAATAAGGAGAGAGAAAAGTCACTACGAGTAACCCACAGGAACACCTAGCGCCGACATTGTGCAGGTGGAGAACCAACTGTGCGGTACAGTGCTCTAATAACGGGTTACGAACTTCGGAACCAATGGGAGCCGCAGAAGGAATTACCAGCTACCCAAGAAAGGGCCGAGGGCACAACAGGTGCTTAATTACAATGCAGACGAACTGCGAACGGCCGTGGGGGGGTGGGTGGGTTTGGGGGGGGGGGGGGGCCCCCCCCCCCTCCCCCCGGAAATTACCGCGGTAAGCACGTTTACCCCCCGTCCTCACACCTCCTAAGGTATAGGGTAAACTCAAAGCAGGCCACGCAGGCCAGCTACCTCAGTGCAAGCCACCCCTCCGAAACGTCTTATAAATCCGTCCTGACACCCAGATGGGCCCATCAGTCCGACTTGTTGTTGTGAGAAACGGAGCTAAACTCTCACCTCTACTCTCCTTTCGAAAGTAAGTATTTCCCCAAAGTTAGAAATTATGCAAATTTTAAGATTTTAACACAGATTTAAACAGAGGTACTGAAAATGGCGCCCACGCAGTGGAAATCTTCAACCAAACGCTTTAGAAATTTTTTTAACTTACAACTAAAAAATGTTTCGAAGATTGACGCCATCTCGATGTTTACGGAGTAGCTTGTGTCAATAAACTAACCATTTCCTGTGATAAATCCGCACACCACTTGTACCCACAGACGCTGGAGCACTTTTATCACAACAATCGAAACACGATTCTCATCAACAACAAGCCAGGCGTAAACAGCTGTTTGGGGTAGAAAGATGACGAGAAGCGTTCTCTTGGCTAATTTTTAAATAAGTAGTAAAACATCAATATTTTACATATTTATGATGATTAATTTGAAAATATTCGTTATTGAAAAAGTAACTCGCCTCTGACTCAAATTTAAGTAATTATTTTTCTGAATTAGAACGTTCTTTCAAGTTTCTGTATTATGACGTCACGGCATCTTGACTTTCGTACCTATTGTAAATAATTGCTATACTCAACTGTCATTGCAGAACAGTTTACCAGTTTTATTCGTGCAGATTGTTATCCAGCTATACATGTAATTGTTATAATCGTAATGCGCATATATATCTTTATTATTTACTTTTTGGATATATGAAGATGTTTTTACTGCTGGATTATCGCCGTAGTGTGACGCAATCGTTTTCGGTCCATGGGCCTCTGTCTGTTTTCGCACCATAAGAAATTATGGGGCCGAATTTGCAATGACCAGAAAGTCGTTAAAAGAGGAAAGTTAGCATTGAGGGGCATATGTTTTTTGACTGAGAAAAATACAAATTTATTCAATAGCTAGCTTGTAAAAAATACTTGGTTATAAAAACTTGATTGACAACTAGCAGCATGTCTACTATGGGTTTCAGAGACAGTGCAAGCACGTTTTTTGGGCAATACCTATTTCTGTAACGAACACTCGTAACAGAACGAGATTTTGCTATAGTGCATAAAATTACACCCAGTGCCGTAATTTATAAGGGTATCGTGAATCACTAATCGTAAAGAATGACGACACTTTGTCCTTGTACCAAGAGACAAAAACTCCATTATGCAGAAATGGATACGAACACGCGTATAAAGCTCCACTACCCTCTCCCCCCCACCCCCCCCCCCCTCCACCGCCATCCCTTTTCTTCTTCGTTCCTCCGCCTTCCTTTCTCTCTCTCTCTGTTGCCATTCGGTATGTGTTGACCCTCCAAACTGGGTATAAAGACTACACACAAAACGTTGAAATTGGTGAAATTAGGCTATGTATTGGAAGTATAATATACATAAATAGTTAAAGCAATTTTATCATTATTGCATTACTATGACAACTAGAATTCATGGAAACAGTTTTATAAATAATGAACGGCGTATGTGTGAAGCCTCCCACTAATGTGGCACGATGATTTTGCCATTCTTAGCATGCAAACATTAAAGCATGCAAACATTAAAGGTTACATTTATTTTCTGGCATACGATTATTTAAGAAATTCAAAATACTAATAAAGACTGAAATCAATGAAAAGTGCTAGCAAAAACAAAAAAGCAAAAAAAAAAAAAAAAAAAAACAAAAAAAAAGTAGTCGTTCCTCTATGCACTTTCCGTTATTCGTTTTCCTCTATGGTTTTCGGCAGCCAGATGTACGAAAAACGTTAGAAACATTTGATTTTATCTACGTTAGAAATATCTGTAATTTTTAGGGGTAATTTGGTTGCTAAAAAGGGATATATACATGAATTAAATCAAAATTTTTAAATAACAATGTAAATTTAAACTAAATACGAGTAAAGTAAACAGTTTAGGGAATAAAACTTTGCAGTTTCGTCGTCTGTCGTCGTCTGCTGTTTGTAATTGGTGTTTATGGCGCGCGCGCTTAGAAACCAGGAACAGCAACGGGTTTAAAGTGCAATGTGGAGTGAACTGAGACCAAAATGTGTATAATAACAATCAAATAAGCACTGTGAGTTTCAGTTGTGATGGCAGTAAGGATAAAAACCGCCGATTACAAGGTAAGAATGAATTCAGTTCCAACCATAACCCCGGGAATAACAAGTTTCATACTTTCACTAATATAGGCAACAAAATGTGTTTTATTGTGCTGATTACAACTGCAATCTTGAGTAAGATCAATAAACGTTACATACATACGCTAACATTGTTCAAATGAGTGCTGGGAAGGCTGGGGAAAGATGTGTCCGTCACTGATGAGAAACCGTCCATGAAAAACGTAGCCGCCATATTGGATTTCAAAACTGCCTTGAAAACATATTTTACGAAGAGCTCACATGCTTATTTTAGTTTTTCGTATGGGGCTTTCATATATCACAATATGTTGACGAAACTTCAGTCTTTTAAATGGTATGCTTAGAGTTGCAATTGTATTCATGTTTCACCAATTAAATATCGAGTGAATAAGACCCGTCCACCGTGACTGAGGGTTGGCCTGAACTGATGTTTTCCCCCTATAAATGGGAACGAAGAAGGAAGATTACTAACTACCCTATGAAAGGAGTGGGGTGGGTGACAACCGGTATCGATACAATCAACGATGGCGCAGGTGAATCTCCAACTGCCGTAGCCTCCTCAAGAACTACGGAGGACACATTACATCTCAAAACAAGTAAGGATGAAAATACGGAGTTGCGGAACCGCCTTGAAGCATCAACATCAGCAGCCTGAGAACTACAGGCAGCCCGTGGAAGGTGCTACGAGAGAGAGAGAGAGAGAGAGAGAGAGAGAGAGAGAGAGAGAGAGAGAGAGAGAGAAGAGAGAGAGAGAGAGAGAGAGGGATTGAAAAATAAATCTTCTCCAAATTTCAGGATGAAACAATGAACTGGCTCTACTGTGATATTGGTAAATATAACCAGTATGAGCGAGAAGACTCCGAAGCGACATCCGAAGAATGAGCAGCTGAAGAAGGTTGTGTAAAGAACAATATAAGTTTTAACAGAAAACTGGGCGAGAGAAAACTAGACCGACTCTGTTCCCCATGATAATCTGAGAAACATTAGAAAATCAGGAAATTATTCAAGACGTGGTCCGTGAATACAGTCCCGTATTGAAGCTACTGTAATTAACTTGCGTTAATTCGATTTTACGATGGGGTTTAGTATTTAAAATCGAAACTACATTGGAAATAAGTTCTTTCCTATATCTCTCGCGCAGCTGGCGTAGGCAGCATTGTGCATCAGACAGCGAGATTGTAGGGTTTAAAATAGAATTTAGGCCAAAGGCCGAATATTGGGAACTATGAGGTCATTGAGCGCTGAAGGGAAATTGACAGAAAAATGTTTGAAAAGGTGTAACAGGAAGAAAAACCTCTGTTGCACAACGAGTCAATTGTTAGGAGAGGGTGGAAAACAGCATAGTAGAGAAAAAAAATGAAATCAGGAAAGTAAGAGAGAGAGAATATTACAATCGTCTAACTTCTCCACCTCCATAAATTTGCACCCTCTTCTAAGTTAAAAGGTATTATCTTAATGATAATATACTCGTATAACTGCGTACTGCTATGAACAACCGAACGAGAACTTGTTGCTAATACGATCGAATCCTTTAGCAACATCACTTTATTGTATTGATCGCGTGCGAAAGTAATCGAATCCGATAACAACGTCTGTTTTATTGTATTCATCCGCGTGCGACGGTAATTACTGTATTCATGTTATAAATGTAGCTGAAGCTGATAAGGCAAAATTACGTGCATCAGCAACCTGGATAGAGGTCCCAAGCTTTTGTATGAATTCAAAACACGCAGCGTGGTAAAATAAAGTAACAGCATGAAAGAGCTCGTTTACTGTTGTTTCACACCGGTAAAGATTAATCAAGTGTAAGGTTCGTAATACCTATGAAAAATGAAAACGAGTGAAAAACGAACGGAATCGTTAAATTTACGCATCTAAGCCGAGGGAAAAACTAGCTTCCAATGAGACGTATCAGTCAAATTTTGGCCTTAAATTACATCGTATGACGAACAGCATGACTTCGTTTTATAAGCTAAGTATCCAGATACTCATTATGGTAACTAGAAACAAAAACATTAGCCGAGACCAAGTGATATGGTTGTATCTGGAGCCAAGGAAAAAAGACTAGCCGGCATCATTGTCTGTTTAATTTTAAGCCACGCCTCCTCACAACAGTGCTGTTTTGACAGCTTGTGTAATTGTAATTTAATTTGAAAAGTAATAAATTACATATTTCAATTTAATTGAAAATTAATAAATTACATTTTAAGGTAATTAAATTAACTTTATTAGGCCAAATATTAATTTCAGTTGTCACTGTAATTTAATAATACAACTGGTAATTCTTTTGTAACTGTAACTTGACATAAGCACAATGTAAATTACTGACAGCCATTAGTCTGTTAAACGTATGAAGACGTCATACAACGAATTCCTTATAGTATCCGACATCTAATTATATGCCACAAGATACCAGTATTGACTATGTTAAATGTCCCAACATAGTTGAAAAACACGTCTCCTTCAAGACGACAAACCTGGCCTAAGTAAGGAAGAGTTGTTACGTTAGTTACGCTAGCCAATCAGGACAAGAATGAGGTGGATACGGCGACGCAAACCCGTATTCGCCATCAGCTGATTCCAGAGCGTGAATGACTGCCGAGTTAGTATTTATACTACGCTAATATGATGATACATACAAAATACAACTAAATGCTTTAGTCGGACAGAATCTGATCTTCATTCTGTTTCGATTACATTCATATTGAATTATACTAAGATCGGATTCTCGTTCGTTTCAATTACATCTGTACTGAATTATCCGTAGTCAGAATGCCTGAGCCTAAAGCGTTAGCCACTATAAAAATCACTACCGTTATGTAGTACAGCGAATACTTTTTGTTTCTAGGCTAGGCTACTGTACATATATCATCGTGAACACTAGGCTAGCCGTAGTTA
This sequence comes from Macrobrachium nipponense, assembly GCF_015104395.2. Classification (NCBI taxonomy): domain Eukaryota; kingdom Metazoa; phylum Arthropoda; class Malacostraca; order Decapoda; family Palaemonidae; genus Macrobrachium; species Macrobrachium nipponense. The sequence continues at coordinate 75,566,936 of NC_087211.1, read as the reverse complement.
ATTTTATTCGATTTCACCTACTAACGAATTTATCGTACGTCGATATGCGTTGAACAGAGAATTAGTCGATATTAAAAATTACGCTATCGTATAAGTAGAGGAAAGTAACTTAAAGACGAAGGATAAGTATTCAACCCTTCAGAACCCGACAGACCCGAAACCAGATCTGAAACGGCCAACCATGGCCTAAAAGATTCTGACGAAAGGAACTAGAAGCAAGAAACACCTAATAGGCTCTAGGGACACTGTCCCTCTATAAACTACTACTTATAATAGAAAACCGACCGGAAGAAGCCTGCACTTCTCTTCCTAAACACTATTTAGCCAATTATCCCTACTCGTCTGTATCAGACCTAAATTTTCATCATCCTGAGAACTTACAAATCGAGGGGAGGGGAAAATCTGCTGCCAACACTGCCTGCTCCGCGCCGGGGGGGCCGGCAGAACCTACCCACATCGGAGGCTTGCGGTTCTCCATTACCCCAGCACCCGTTAGGGCTGGTTCTGGAACAGGCAGGGGGGCTGAAAAAGAACGATTAGAATTCACTATACTACTAGTACCACTATCTCTATTTTTGTTAAATTATTCGTCAGGCTAGAAATATTCTTAACATACTAGATGATAACCTGTCCACTAATCTCTGTTTCGTTGTCTCCTGACCAAGACAAACATCTCTGACTAGTATTGCACTAAACCTTACTACACGAAATAACGAAAAGAACGTCGATCATGTATGCGGTACTCATCCAACGCTTGAAGGCGTGCAGAGCCGATGAGCACCAAACATATCCAGCAGTAGAAGGCTCGATCGTCGAACTGTAGATGAAGTAGAAGCAGAGGCGTTTGCAGTCGGCGACAACGTTATTTTTAGAGCCGATGAGCACCAACATATCCAGCAGTAGAAGGCTCGATCGTCGCAGGCGTTTGTAGAAGGCAATGACGTTTATTTCCTAACTTATCCATAGCGAGTACAAAGTAGCTATCCAAAGTGAAACGGGAAAATTCGTGTTTGTAACCAGATGCAAAAACTCTTTGAGTGGGGTCGGGCTAAATGACCAAAAGTTTCGCCTGATGTGGGACTGATCCGCACAGCAAGGCGAACAAAAAACAATTGAGGAATGAGGAGACAGGCCACTGGTGGCAGGTATTTGCGGCAGCGTTGCCAACGGTAACACAGGTAACTCATTTGACTAGATTTTACCTGCAGCGTTGGTAATCACTGACAGTTAAAATTACCCACTTATGGGGTAAATGTGTGGGGATATAGTTCGGGCTGGTCAGTGAACCAGGGCTAATTCAGGTGTTCAGGGAGTGTATTTGCAATATTAGTTTTATTATGAAAACTTCAATATTGCAATACACTCCCTGAACCACCTGAATTAGCCCGATTAACTTTATTAGTCGGAGGCGGTCGGGTCATCTCATTCAGCCCGACCCTGTCCACAGAACATACGCAGGTAACTCATAAGCCAACCTGCATTGTAATAAAAGCATGTATCCTCACCTAGTTATCTAAACTCGGAGGTGAGGATGTTTGCAAAGAAAGTACTTCAACATCAGTGTTGTGTCTAAGGTACTGTCTAAGTCAAGAAGTATCTCCCATGTGATAAGCTATACTACTTATTCATGAGGTAAAAACAAATCTCCTCACCTGGTTGTCCAGCTCAGTAGGTGAGGATGTTTGCAAAGAAAGTACTTCAAAGTCAGTGTTGAGTCTAAGGTACTATCTGAGTCAGAAGTACTTCCCATGTGATAAGCTTATACTTCTTATTCATGAGGCAAAAAAAAAAAAAAAAAAAAAAAAAAAAAAAAAAAAAATCTCCCTCACCTGGTTGTCCAGCTCAGTAAGTGAGGATGCTTGTCACAGGAGTACAAACCGTCCTCGGTGTCGAGTCCTAGGTACCCCCGCCTGAGTCTGAAGAACCTCCCATGTGGTATTCTATACCTCTCATGTATGGAGGGAAATGGTGAACCTCCCATGTGGCTATGTAGCCTCTCATGTATGGAGGAGAAGTTGAGTGTGCAGGACCTTCAGTTCTCTACTGCTCACTGATGTAGATGACTTGTGCTGAAGAAGTAGTAGTTATTCCAACATGACCATCGGGATCTGCCTAACCTCAAGGGCCTAAGGGACAAAACGCACTGTCTAAGCTGGACCAACAGAAACACTAGAGTTCATTAGAACTATCACTGCCTCCCTAAACTTCTAACACCCTGAAGTTCATTTAGACTATCACTGCTTACCTAAGCTTCTAAACACCCTAACTCTACTAAGCCAACTATAAAGTTACCGCAACGACAGGACCCCGAGAGTAACCTCTCTGAAGAAACTGAAATTGCTTAAGGTACGGTGTTGTGAAAAATCACAACTCTCTCAAAAAAAAAAAAAAAAAAAAAACCACCTACACAATCGCCGACAGCGAAAACATTCCTCTGGAAGCAAAGGGTAGCCCTCCGCATACTTGCGCCCTTGGATTGACTAAGAACCCATTCTTATGAGTGTCCGGATAGCGCTGAGGCAATGATTTAACAATAGTCCCCTCCTCTCCTTGCCAAGAACATAGCATAATCCTCAGAAATGTACGTCTGGTATGCAAACCCCTCGAAAACTCCAAAGTGAAGAGGTTATCAAAACAGTCCAGGCTCAGAGAAACACCCATCAACTCTTACCACATTCGCACAGTGTGGCTGTGAAAGGTGTCCTCCAAATACGAGCCTCATGATTCGTAACCCTTAACACACGAATCAATGAAAGAACCCAATAGAGAAAAAAAACCCTCAACTGACTCGTTACCGGAAGTAGGACTCCGACAGAGGAGTTACCCGCTAGCTCATACAGAAAAAATGATGCTAGCTTAAGTCCATTTCCCCAAAAACTGCCCGACTCGCCGAAACCAGACTACCCTACTTGATGTTTGAGAGATTGCTGGTTTGGTTGAATACAACATATCAAACATTACTTGAATTAACTGAGATACCTCCAGAGCCTGGAATGCGGAAGGATAGAATGGACAAAGTCCACAATCCGTTATACTCGCTTCCTTCGCCGGAGAAACAAAAAAAACACACAACTAGCAACCGAGTCTCTCTTCAAGGTATCTATCCTCTGTCAGACCTGTCCGGCCACACCGGAACAGGTAAAAAAAGGAGAAAAGCCGAACCCCGACAAGAGCAGCAACCCAAGAACCCGGAACCTACTACACCTGGCTGCTCGATACCAAACGACATAAGATCCCATCATATCTGAGCCTACCGATCCGATTGCGCAACGATATACCAACAAGAAGATGATAAAACTCCTGTGCAAGTCGTACTCGACTGCGCAACCCGCACTCCCCCCAGACATCATGATGTAACCCCTGCTGTCCGACCGTTGTCCACGCACTCACAAGAGCGAACTGTCTGTCACCAGTTCGCAAAACATGTAAGAGTTAGTCACTCGACTGCGGATACCCTCCACTACCCAGTGACGATAACGTTACGCCTGAGCCGAATATACCTTGGCGATGAACGACCACACATGCGAGTCACTCCCATACTGTTGCGCCAAACATGTACCAACCAAGACGATGACCTAACCTTGAACCAGTCTGACGATGACCTAACCTTGAACCAGTCTCAATTTACTGCGAAACTCCGCACTCACCATTGACTATGACACGAGACAGGACGACTACAATAGGCGAGCAACACCCTCCCCCAAAGAGCGAAGAAGTCGCAAAACGCGATCCAACTAACCCCACCCCCTTTTACCAATACGTACTAACCTAGACTGGAGTCCGCGGAGCAAGTGAGGGAAAGAAGTACTCCCAGACACGGAATCAAGGTCGAACCCACCTTGAAAACCCCATAAGGACGGAACAGAAAAGCAGCAGGAAAAAAAGTTGAGAAAATAAGGAGAGAGAAAAGTCACTACGAGTAACCCACAGGAACACCTAGCGCCGACATTGTGCAGGTGGAGAACCAACTGTGCGGTACAGTGCTCTAATAACGGGTTACGAACTTCGGAACCAATGGGAGCCGCAGAAGGAATTACCAGCTACCCTAAGAAAGGGGCCCGAGGGCACAAAAGTGCTAATTAAACGATGCAGACTAACTGCGAACTCCCGTAGGCCGTAGCCCCCCCAGCAATTACCGCGGTAAGCACGTTACGTCTCACACACCTAAGGTATAAATGGGAACGAAGAAGGAAGATTACTACCCTATGAAAGGAGTGGGTGGTGACAACCGGTATCGATACAGTCAACGATGGCGCAGGTGAATCTGCAATTGCCGTAGCCTCCTCAAGAACTACGGAGGACACATTACGTCTCAAAACAAGTAAGGATGAAAATACGGAGTTGCGGAACCGCCTTGAGGCATCAACATCAGCAGCCTGAGAATTACAGGACCCGTGGAAGGTGCTACGAAGGCAGCCCCTCCAAATTATTTCCTTAACCCAGAGAGAGAGAGAGAGAGAGAGAGAGAGAGAGAGAGAGAGAGAGAGAGAGAGAGAGAGAGAGAGAGAGAGAGAGATTGAAATCATCTCCAATTTTCAGGATGAAACAATGAAACTGGCTCTACTGTGATATTGGTAAATAAAAACAGGATGAGCGAGAAGACTCCGAAGCGACATCCGAAGAATGAGCAGCTGAAGAAGGTTGTGTAAAGACATTATAAGTTTTAACAGGAAAAACTAGGCGAGAGAAAAACTAGACCGACTCTTTTCCTCATGATAATTGAGAAACATTAGAATCAGGAAATTATTCAAGACGTGGTCTGAATACAGTCCGTATTGAAGCTACCGTAATGACTTGCGTTAAATTCGATTTTACGATGGGGTTAGTATTTGAAATCAGAACTACATTGCAAATAAGTCTTGCTATCTCTCGCGCAGCTGGCGTAGGCAACATCGTGCATCAGACAGCGAAATTGTAGGGTTTAAAATAAAATTTAGGCCAAAGGCCGAATATTGGGAACTATGAGGTCATTCAGCGCTGAAGGGAAATTGGCAGAAAAATGTTTGAAAAGGTGTAACAAGAAGAAAAACCTCTGTTGCACAATGAGTCAATTGTTAGGAGAGGGTGGAAAAAACAGCATGAGTAGAGAAAAAAATGAAATCAGGAAAGTAAGAGAGAGAGAGAGAGAGAGAGAGAGAGAGATGTGTTACAACCGTCTAAACGTCCTCCAATTCCATAAATTTGCACCCTCTCTAAGTTAAAGGTATTATCTTAATGATAATATACTCGTATAAACTGCGTACAGCTATGAAACAACCGAACGAAGAACTTGTTGCTAATACGATCGAATCCTATAGCAACATCACTTATTGTATTGATCGGCGTGTGAAAGTAATCGAATCCGATAACAACGTCTGTTTATTGTATTCATACCGCGTGCGACGGTAATTACTGTATTCATGATATAAATGTAGCTGAAGCTGATAAGGCAAAATTACGTGCATCAGCAACCTGGAAGAGGTCCCAAGCTTCTGTATGAATTCAAAACCCAGCCGTGGTAAAAGAAAGTATAGCATGAAAGAGCTCGTTTACTGTTGTCACACCGATAAAGATTAATCAAGTGTAAGGTTCTAATACCTATGAAAACGAGTGAAAAACGAACGGAATCGCTAAATTTACGCATCTAGCTGAGGGAAAACCTAGCTTCTAATGAGACGTATTAGTCAAATTTGGCCTTAAATTACATCGTAAGACGAACAGCATGACTTCGTTTTCATAAGTTAAGTATCCAGATACTCATTATGGTAACTAGGAACAAAAACATTAGCCGAGACCAAGTGATATGGTTGAATCTGGAGCCAAGGAAATAGACTAGCCGCATCATTGTCTGTCTAAGCCACGCCTGCTTACAACAGTGCTGTTTTGAAAAGCTTGTGTAATTGTAATTTAATTGAAAAAAAATACATTACATTTCAATTTAATTGAAAATTAATAAATTACATATTTAAAGTAATTAAATTAACTTTATTAGCTCAAATATTAATTTCAGTTGTCACTGTAATTTGATAATACAACTGGTAATTCTTTGTAACTGTAATTGACATAAGCACAATGTAATTACTGACGGCCATTAGTCCGTTAAACGTATGAAGACGTCATACACCGAAATCCTTTTAGTATCTGACATCTAATCATATGCCACAAGATACCAGTATTGACTGTTAAATGTCCACATAGTTGAAAACATGTTTGCTTTCAGAAAACACGTCTTCTTCAAGACGACAACCTGGCCTAGTAAGAAAGAGTTGTTACGTTAGTTACGCTATCCATCATCGGACAAGAATAGGTGGATACGGCGACGCAAACCCTTATTGGTCATCAGCTGATTCCCAGAGCGTGAATGACTGCCGAGTTAGTATTTATACTACGCTAATATGATGATACATACAATACAATTAATGCTTTAGTCGGACAGAATCTGATCTTCATTCTGTTCGATTACATTCCTATTGAATTATACTAAGATCGTATTTATTTTCGTTCGTTTCAATTACACCTGTACTGAATTATCCGTAGTCAGAATGCCTGAGCCTAAAGCGTTAGCCACTATAAAAATCAGTCTACCTATATGTAGTACAGCGAATACTTTCGGCTAGGCAAGGCTACTGTATTCATTCATACGATATATCATCGTGAACAGTAGGCTAGTCGTATTTAATTTATTCGATTTCTCTACATAACGAATTATCGTACGTCGATATGCGTTGAACAGAGAATTAGTGATATTAAAAATTACGCTATCGTATAAGTAGAGGAAAGTAACCTTAAAGACGAAAGATAAGTATTCAAACTCTTCAGAACCCGACAGACCCGAAACCAGATCTGAACGGCCAACCATGGCCTAAAAGATTCTGACGCAACAAGGAACTCGAAGCAAGAAACACCCAAGAGGCTCTAAGGACATTGTCCCTCTATAAGCTACTTAATATAGAAAAAACCGACCGGAAGAAGCCTGCACTTCTCTTCCTAACACTATTTAGCCTATTATCCCTACTCGTCTATATCGGACCTAAATTTTCATCATCCTGAACTTACAAAATCGAGGGGAGGGGAAATCTGCTGCCAACACTGCCTGCTCCGCGCCGGGGGGGCCGGCAGAACCTACCCACTCGGAGGCTTGCGGTTCTCCATTAACCCCCAGCACCCGTTAGGGCTGGTTCTGGAACAGGCAGGGGGGCTGAAAAAGAACGATTAGACTTCACTTATATAACTACTAATAATACTATCTCTATTTTGGTTAAATTATTCGTCAGGCTAGAAATATGCTTAACATACTATATATAACCTGTCACCCTATTTCTGGAATAAACTAACTAAGGTTTTTTGTTGTCTCCTGACCAAGACAAACATCTCTGACTAGTATTGCACTAAACTTTCTACACGAAATAACGAAAAGAACGTCGATCATGTGTGCGGGTACTCATCCTACGCTTGAAGGGCGTGCAGAGCCGATGAGCACCAACCTATCCAGCAGTAGAAGGCTCGATCGTCGAGGCGTTTGTAGAAGGAGGCGATGACGTTATTTCCTAACTTATCCTTAGCGAGTACAAAGTAGCTATCCAAAGTGAAACGGGAAAATTCGTAGTTTGTAACCAAGATGCGAAAACTCTGAGTGGGGTCGGGCTAAATGACCAAAAGTTCGCCTGATGTGGGACTGATCCGCACACAAGGCGAACAAAAAACAATTGAGGAATGAGGAGACAGGCCACTGGTGGCAGGTATTTGCGGCAGCGTTGCCAACGGTAACACAGGTAACTCATTTGACTAGATTTTACCTGCAGCGTTGGTAACACTGACAGTTAAAATTACCCACTTAGTGGTAAATATGTGGGGGAGGGGATATAGTTCGGGCTGGTCAGTGACCAGAGGGCTAATTCAGGTGTTCAGGGAGTGTATTGCAATATATATATATATATATATATATATATATATATATATATATAGATATATATATATATACATATATATATTGATACATTAAACACACGCACGCACATTCACACACACACACACACACACACACACACACATATATATATATATATATATATATATATATATATATATATTATATATATATATATATAGAGAGAGAGAGAGAGAGAGAGAGAGATTCAGCCATTTTCCAAATAAAAAAAAAAAGTTTGTATATTTAAAATTTTGCCAAAATCAAACTATGATATTGTATTGCGTCAAAATTAGCAAGAAAAAACTATGAATCTTAAAGGCCGCCACTAACGTTCAGTTATACCTGCGCAGGCAAAGCCGAACCCAATAAGCTTCAGTTTTGCCTGAACTACGCAGGTGTAAGCGAATGCTAGTGGCGACCTTTACGTCCAGTTTTTAACCAATCTAACAATGAGAATATTTTCTCCTTTTCAGGCTGCGTTTATCGTTGTCACTCCATTGGATTTTTTTTAGTAATCCGACCCTATAGTGTCTGGTTTGTGGAACCAATCATCTTCCGCATCTCGTAACCTAGTGACGTCACACTCAGGAGTAGTATCGTACAGGTTTTAGGAACTGAACTGGAATCTGAACGCTCCTGAGAATTTAAATGACTTAGTACTTACAAAGTGAGAATATACTAACCTATATAATCGAGGTAAAATTTGTATAGTTTGAATATATTGGTCGATTTATATTATGACCTGATCTGATACTTATTAAGCGAAAATGCCCCTGCTAATATTTATGAAGTTAAAAATATATGGGTCAATTTATACTTAAGACTGAGCTAATATTTATAAAATGGAAACGTTTTGTCATTTTAGACTGAAACCTAGGCTGATACTTATAAGTAAAGATGTATTGGACAATTTATACTTAAAATTGAGCCAATACTTATATTGTGAAAATATATTGGTCAATTGACATTAAACCCTGAGCTAATACTAATAACGAGAAAATATGTTTGTCAATTCGCACTTGAAACCAAGTTAATACTTTTAAATAAAAAATATATGAACCAAATTATACTGAAATAAAGAGATAATACTTATAAAACGGAAATAAATTGACCAATTTTTACTTGAAACTAAGCTAACAACTATAAAGTGTGTAAATTTAGGGACATACAGATTACTTAATTTAAAAGATGAATTTGAGTTGGCGAGATTTATTAATACAAAATATAATTATTCTTATTGAAATTATAACTAGTATTTAAAATATATTTCTATGTCAAAGGTCAACTGTGTCGACAGTACTCCTGTCCTAAAAAAATGCAGCAGGAACTGAGGAGGCAAACTATCAAATTAATATTCTTGTACGAAAGTATTTAGTCGATAATAAATTTGCATTCTAATTAGCTTTCTTATTTATAACCTAAATATTGTATCTGTTGTCAGCTATTTTGCACTAAAAATAGAGTTCACACGCGCGCACACACACACACAACACACACACACATATATATATATATATTATAGATCTATTTATATATATGATAGTATATATATATAATATTATATAATAGATATATAAATATGTGTGTGTGTGAGTTTGTGTGTGTGTGCGTGCGTGTGCTCGCGCGCTTGTGTTTGAGTATGTGTGTAAAGACCTGCTCCAGGATCTTCAGAAAGACCCTGGGGACTGCATAGGAATTCCCCTCTTCTGATACATATGAAGACGGAAGCAGCTCCCGTGAAGCCAAAATTGACTCCGGAATCCAAACACATCTACTGCGTCCAGGGATCAGCAAACATTCCCGAAGACAGGATCGGCTCCGGCGGAACCAGAAATGACTCCAGAATCCAGACACGTCACGTGTGATTTTTTAAAAGTAATGATAAGGAAAGAGAGTCGAATTGTAACGAACAAAGATGTTTCTTAGTTTGCTTACAGTTGTGCTTGCACAGTGCTTTGGCTCCATGGTTCAAGTCCCCAGCGTGATTACATTGTTTGCCATTATTGTTATGCTATTCACTGGAGTATTTATACTTCGTGGATTTAGCATTAAAATGGTTCAGTTCTTTGTCGATTTCATGGCCTCCGACAGCTCTGCCTGTCTTGATGAGACTGGAAATCAGGAGGACGAAATTGATCACTCTGGCCTTGAAGAAGACCATGTTTCGGATAACGAAGTAGTATACGAAGAACGTTCCAGTAAAGAAGAAGGCGACCATCCAGGCAGGGAAGAAGCAAGGAATTTGGATATAAGTCGAAAGTTCGAGGAAGTAATCAAGGAAAATGAAAATGTTTTCTTGAGGTTTGAGAAAGACAGATTAGAAAAGGATCAGCTGATCCACGAATTACTGAACAAGGTAGAGGGCCTGACCATAGCAAAACTGCAGATGGAAGAACACGTCAGAGACCTCGAACGACTGAACAAAGAAAAGGAAAGAAAAATCTTTTCAATGTCCGAAGAGATGCAGAATCTGAAAAACGAAATGACTGAAAAGGCGAAGGTTACAGAAGTCCGAATAAAAGAAAACGAGGAGAGAGACCAGATGCTAATTATTTTGGAAAACACAGTCGCAGTTCTCTCGATGGAGAAAGACACTTTGCATCGAGATCTACAGCAAAACGATAAAAACCGAGAAGAAATGCAAATAAAAATGAACAAGCTGAATCAGGACCTGGAAGGACTTCGAAAAGAGAATGGAAGGAAAGAGAAGAACATAGACAAGCTGAAGAGGGAGAACGAGAACAAGACCTTGAAGATCAGAGGTTTAGAGGACGAGTTACAAGTCCTCACCATTCAGACACAGGTGGCCCTGGAAAATTTGAAAGAGCTCGACGACAAATGTAAAAGAGAATTAGCTGACAAAAACGAGGAACTCGAAAAGCTGAGAGAACAGGCCTTGCAGAGGGACAAAGAGATCCTCCGACTGGAAAAGGAGTGCACCCAGAAACAACTGGAAGTCAGAGGTCTCCTGCAAGAATCTAAAACTATTGTAGCAGAACAACCGACGGCAAATGGAAAGATGAATGACCTGATTAGAAGGAAAGTTCAACTTGAATTCGAACTTGAGGAGACGAAGGAGCAATTAGAGACTAAGGAATTTGAAAAGATGGAAGCATTATTGGAACTCGAAAGACGCCAAGAAGAGATCTTGGCGCAGGTTACGACGATTAGCTGCTTGGAAACGAAAGTCAAAGTTCTTAATGGACCAAAGGATACTAAAGAAAAGGAAGGTTGCAGAAGAGGGAAGACCATGAGGAAAGTAGAAGACAAAAAGGCTTCGGATAAAACTCGATGTCTGAGGAAGCCGCAAATCAACTGCAGATCCCTCTACCGACGAATGGACAGCATCGAGGAAGAACTTAGCCAAATCAAAGGATTACAACGACCTTCAGCTGCCACCAAGAGGCACTCAAAGGCCCCGACTAAAACTCTGTCAACTGAGAAGCCTCTAAACAGAGATGAATTGCACCAGAAGATGGGGCCGATATCTGCAGCCAACCTCCAACGACTGGAGCAAGAGGCTAAAATGGTCCAAGAGCTCTACAAGAGAAACGCCGTCACGTAAAGGGTGCATTTTTAGAGAACGGTGGTTTACTTGCAGAAGATAGAAGCGAGGAAATCTCAAACATTGAGAGCCAGAAGACGCTAAAGTTTCTGATGGAAAGCCTTCCTGGATATGGTTGTGGAAGCAGCTCTGCGCAATCGAGAGACTACAGCGGATTGCGGCCTGAAATAAGTGCCCGAAGACTGGATTGTTGTGCACCCCCTGTCCAACACTGGACTGTGGTGCATCCCCTCTCTCTCCTGCCACATGATACCCTTGGAATAGGGTATCAAAGCCCAATCACAAATGGGTAGTAGGCAACCACTGGCGCGGAGTAAGAACCCGTAAGTTTCATGCCTACTACTTCATATGCGAATTGGATTATGCATTGCAAATTGCATCCCATTTTTTGCATATACTACTGTGGCAACCTCTGGCGTGGCGTAAAAACCCGTAAGTTCAATGCCTTTTACATATGCAAAATATGGGCTATGCAATGCATAATGGATCAAATACTAGCATATACAGCAGAGGCAACCACTGGCGCGGCGTAAAAACCCGTAAGTTTCATGCCTTTTATATATGCAAAGTGTTTGATCCCAGTGTGGCATGGGCACTGAGACATCGAAGGGCATCGTCAGGAGTCGCTGTATTTCGACGTCGTCTGATTAGGAGATTGGAAGCTTCCTGTCTATAGGGAAGGGTTTCCAACAGTTAGCAGAGAAATTACTGGATTTTGGACTCTGTAAACCAACCAGCTGTTTTCTATCAACCGCAGAAGAATAATCTGGAGGCGTTACAAGAAGAAGGGTCATTAGACTGAGGATTTTATCTATCTTGGCTAGCTAAGAGAGCTGAGAAATGGGGAAGGGCCCACCCCTGGGAAAACTAAACCCCCATTTCTATGATGCTCTCTTAGCAATGATGCCCCAGGGGTGAGATCGCTCGCGATCGTTAAAGGCCAAACACAATAAATATATATATATATATATATATATATATATATAATATATATATATATATATTAGTACATGCCTATATACATATATATATATATATATATATATATATATTATATATATATATATATAAATATATATATATATATATATATATAGATATATAATCATAGGGGTAGCAGACCCCGATCAACATGCAGGTTGAAGAGGCAAAGGCATGTCTTTCACAAGTATCGTGTATTATGTCAACGTTTCACATCGCATGATATATATATATATATATATATATATATATATATATATATATATATATATATATATATCTTTCACAAGTATCGTGTATTATGCCAATGTTTCACATCGCATGATGCATCCTTAAGGCTGGAAAATTACATATTATGAATAACTAAAACATCACTTACGCACATAAAAATCTAAAAAAAACAAAGAATTTTTGACATTTACAAATAGAAAAATTAAAACCAGAGCTTGAAAGGAACACCTACCCAGGAAAGTTAAAAAAAGCGACTAAAAAGGCAGAGAAAAAATAAACATATGAAAGATGAAACGTTGGCATAATAAACTTGATACTTGTGAAAGACATGCCTTTGCCTCTTCAACCTGCATGTTTATCGGTCTGCTACCCCTATGATTCTTATATATATATATATATATATATATATTATATATATATATATATATATATATATATATATTATATATATATATATATTGTGTGTGTGTGTGTGCATTCTCATAGAATTTTACCACAAATCAGTAAATGTGTTTCATAACGAAAAATAAGTCATATAGCCCAACACTCAAGTATTTTTAAAATCTTTTGAAACCCCATAAAAAAATTACGAAGTCCATAATATGATCATGGAATGTGACCAAGCACATTCCATGACAGCGTATACTCAGAAAGGCTGACTAAGTCACATTTCTTTCTATTTTAAGGTTTTTGAACGATACGTAGAAAGAACTGACGGTTAAGAACCAAAGCATGAAGTTAATTTCGACTTATACGGAACGAGAGTAATCTATAAAAGCGGGAAAAACTGAAAATACATAATGAATCAGTTCGAATAGGCCTAGCATTCTTGGCTAAAGTATTCTTAGTGCTACTTATTGGCTATTTTTTTTCCTATAGCAGGATGATTTGATAACAGTTAACATAAATGAATTTTTGTTTTGTTTTTTATATATTCGAAATCATTTTACAATTAGAATAAGGTTTAAATGATAGAGCGACCATATTCAGAAATTAGCATAGTTTGAATGGTTTTGGTCTATAGAATAGACTACCAAGCTTATAACTTCCCTGCTATCACTATAATCTATAAGGCACATCGTTGAATGAAAAATGAAACCAGGGTTTGTTACATTTGTTACATGTATACAATACAACTGTTTGTTCTTCGAATCGAGTGTGACTTAGTTTAATAAACGTCCATTGATCAAACTAATTTCGTTGAACATTCCTAAAGATGCCTTTACATGTGAAAAAAAAAAACTTAATAGTAAATAGTACACTTACTGTATTATACAGGCCTACACTACCCTACAGGTCTAAATGACTTGACAAAATACAAGTTGATAAGAAGTCTCGACACAACAGCAAACAGCTAGACCTATATAAGTCTATACTTGACTACATAGGCATTTGTTAAAGGGATCAACATATATCGCATAATATGTGGCACATAGAAGGTAAATAATATTCTAATTTCAACATGAAATTGCCATTGCAATTGTGCAACAATAATATTTGGAAATTACGAAAATAATATTCGGAATATCTACAACATATAATGACATCGATATTGTCGACTGCTATCAAGGTGGCCAACTTGACTGACGCACTTAATATGGTTATTTAAAATAAATTCGCCTTTATTCACCTGACAGATGTCACTCCATATCTCACGGGGAAGACGTTCTGTACCAATCCCTGCAATTGCAATTTGCGCAACGCACCAGCACTATAAAGTAATTAACGAAAAACATCGCCAGCTCTTCGTAATTGACCACCCCATGTCACCGGCGCTCCGCCAGGACCGCCACTGCGGGCAGCGCCGCCCTGGTGGCGACTATACGAACTAATTAGTACTTGTCTGAAGGAGAGGCCTAAACACCTTGTCACAACTCGCTGATTTAAGCCATTATCAATTTGAATTTGTCTTGTACCTGTGTAAAATCTATTGCTGAAAGGTCTTAAAATCTAGATTAAATATTTTGATAAGGAAATGTCCTAAAATGATAATTAGTCGATTATTTCTTCAACTGTGAGTCAGACGAACTAATTAGTACTCTATCTGTAGGAGAGGTCCAAACACCTTGTCACAAACTCTGATTTAAGCCATTATCAATTTGAATTTGTGTTGTACCTGTGTACAATCTATTGCTGAAAGGTCTTAAAGTCTAGATTAAACATTTTGGTAATAAGGAAATGCATCTTTAAAGGATAATTATTCTACTCTTTCCTCACCCGCAAGTTATCAGTTTTCGTTTTTAATAGCGTCTAGTTCTTCTACTCATGCAAGTTGTCTACAGCAATTAAGTGGAAAAAATTGCTTAGCATATGACGCAACTAAAGCTATATAACCTGATTTATTACTGACGCAACTAAAGCTATATAACCTGATTTATTACTTATAAGTTTTTTTATATTAAATTACATACCTTTTAGAACGGTTATTACTAAAACTTAACGACAGTTCACGACTCTAACACCATTTTCTAAAGACCAAAATGATGTCTGCTAGTACTAACAAAAAGACTAATAATTATAGACTTATAGGAATAAATAGAACATTTTCTTTCTCTTATACGTTCCTTTTCACATTTCTTTTTATTTATCTTTTAAAGAGAAAATCGGTATGCAATATCATATATAACATATATGATATTGCATACCGATATATACATTATATATACTTACTCATATAGAGTTCGTAGTTACTGAATGCTTATGGAAGAAATGACTGACCAATCCTTATGTTATGTCAGTAGTTACCCCTCCATTAATTCTCCGTTTTCTTCTATCTCCTATTCATCATCAATTTCGGTCTAATATTTTCCCCCTTGCGATTTACACAATAGAATATAAAATAATAGTGATATATATATATATATATATATATATATATATATATATATATATATATATATAATATATATATATATATTTTTTTTTTTTTTTTTTTTTTTTTTTTTTTTTTTTTTGCTGATAACGGACTCTGACCTATTTTGCCTCATATGGTCTTCAGCATTTCGATTTTTTCCCATAAGGCTTTAACATTTTACCATAATTATTCACTTATAACGTAGTGCATGTTCATATTCCAATATATTTCAGGATATTTCATTACACCTGCAATGATTAGATACCTTTACTTTACTTATATATTAACGGCAGGTGTCCCAAAAGTTAATATTTATTGAAATTTATATATATATGTGTGTATGTATATAATATTAGTCGGGTTGATAACCAAAACAGGAAAGCTTACCGGCGCACAATTGGGGTCAGAGACGCACTTCGAAGATCACGAGTTTCATGTATGTAGCATGCATGCCTCTTGTGTGCCAATTGATGTGTGTGTTCGTAATGAACAGAAAATAACATGTAATCTAGGGGTAAGGTTGCCAAGGGGGACTCACTGAAGTTGATTGGTAGATTGTGGAACACACCACAGAAGAGGTGTTGCAGGTCCATTGTGCAAGGTACCGTAGAACGAGAAATTTTGAAAAAGTTAACATTTGCAGTGACAATTACTTGAGTTCTAGAGAAAGGGAAGTAAGGTGCAGCACACCTTCTTTACTGACGATCTTTAATGTTTTATGGTGTCATAATTATGGTCTCTTTGTTTCAGATGGATTCAAAGTCACCTTATGGGTTTCTGTAGACTAATTTTGACTATTAATAAATAATGAATGTTTGGACACTTAGGGGTAAAGGGGGTACTTACTTAAATATGATTTTGAGAGGAATATGATAGTTTAAAGTTTCTTTTTGAGTCAAGTTTAATTAATTTGATTCCATTTTCATGTTGGCTAATTTTGGGAAATAAAAAGTATATTTTTGTCACCACCAGAGTTTATATTAGCCTAGTTTGAAACTGATTTTCAGCCAACTCCAGAAATGGCATACAACATTAAAAAGGTAGGCTACATTACCAGTTAGATGTTTTGTTTTCATTTGTTTAAACAAGTGTCCTTTGGCCTCAAAGATTTTTGGTGGCTAGCGGTTATAAGGTACATTAAAGCCTATAGCTAACGCCTCCGAAGAGACTAGAATTAGATAGATTAGACCTATTTTGGGGGAAAGTGGTTATAATTATGTATAGAACAACTGACTATTGCTGATTTGAGGGGAATTTTAAGCCATGTAGCTACCGCAGGCAGTGAATTTATATCATAACAGGAATATTAATTATGCGCGGTTGCAAGTGTAGCCGGGTACTGATTTTGGACCTATGAAGACGTGAGTGTATAAGTTTATTTTTTCTTTTTATTGGTGTTAATTTGCTCACAAGTGTATTTTATTTTGATGTCCCTTGGGATTCGGTGGGTATTAGTGGTTTTATTGTATTGAAATGCATTAGAAAAAGTGATACTTTAAGTTTCGTTTTGCGCCTGGCATAAGAGAGAGAGAGAGAGAGAGAGAGAGAGAGAGAGAGAGAGAGAGAGAGAGAGAGAGAGGTGGCCGGGTGAACAGTTGCGCTAACTCATCAGATTATGGTTCGAGATACACTTTCTTTCTCTCACTAGCTTCTTCCCATTTTTTAAAGACCAACGTGACCTTGTAACAGTAAATCAGCTGATTGACCTTGAACCTGAGAAACAGCTAGTTCCATATAGTGGTTTGTTGGATTGGTGCATGTTTATTTTATTTTCTATTGGTGAATGATATATTATTACTTTTGGGTTGGTGGTTTGTGTGCGCATAAATATATCAACGTTACTGAGGTCGGGGCGAATCCTAAAGCATAAGAGTTATCATAAAGAAAGCAAAATGGCTGACGCAAGTACAAGCCAGACAATGGTGTGCAAAATAACAAACATAAATGCTGGAGTTAGCCCTTTTTGAGGCAATGTTGACCATGTTCTCTCCCAACCAGTGCAAATTTTTATTGAGGGGGTGAATAACTATTTAAACGCCAAGGGAATTAAGGATGATACAGAGGCGTTCACAGAGGCAAAAGCCTTGTTAGATTTCAATAAAGGGGATTTGTCATTTAGATGCCGTAGTTTTCGGTACACAAAATGTCGATCATGGACCAAATTACAAGCATTTTTAAGAGCAGCTTATGGCTCAAAAGAACACAAAGATATGGTAAGAGATTTAACAGGGCTGTACAAAACTCGAAAAGGCACAACAAGCCTTATTGAGCATAACTCAAAACTTTTTGACTCAGCAGGAGAATGGATACAGAAACTGAAAAATTCCAAATGGGTAAATGGGAATAATGTCTCACTCGACAATTTACATAAATTGATACATTTCGCAATGCTCATACACAACGTCCCAGACGCAATTGTAGACAGTTTTGATGAAAAGATTGAACCTACATCAGACAAGGAACTAATTTATGCCCAAATTCAGAAACATGTCCAAAATTCCCACGGTGGATAGTACATTTTTTAATGGGACCGGTCCAAGAAATACGATACAAAGAGACACAGAATTTCCTTATCCCTGTTTGTGTGCAAAAGTGGAATATAATAGAGGATCGATCGATCAAAGGCAACAGCAGTCATGTTGCTACAATTGTAATAAACCACCGGTGCGTCTATCAATTTAATGGACCATAATCTGTATCAATCCATGTTCTACCTTTACCCTTTGAAACCCTCAACAGAGACGGTGTGTGATGTGCAAGCCCAGATTAAATACCCTAGGTTTTGTTAGAATACGTTTTACTCTGGGTGATAGTGTTAATAGAACCATTTGCATTTGTCCTGTACCCGTGTACAATCTATTGCTGAAAGGTCTTAAAGTCTACATTAAACATTTTGGTAATATGGAAATGCCCTTAAAATAATGATTATTCTATTGTTTCTTCACCCGTGAATTACCAGTTTTCGTTTTAATTGTCTAGTTCGTCTGCTCATACAAGTCGGGGTCTACAGCAATTAAGTGGAAAAAATTGCTTAGTATATGACGCAACTAAAATTTGTACTACAATAGCACTGCACATCCTAGAGTACTGTGGTGGTAATGCCAGACATGTTAGTGGGTGGTTACCCCCTGGCAGACACCCAACAACATCGAGTGGTGAGGGGGAGTACAATAGCACTGCATATCCTAGAATACTGTAATGGTAATGCCGGACATTTTAGTGGGTAGTTTCCCCCTGACAAACACAACCAAACAGGTAGGCAGGGAAAAGGGCAAGCCCCAATAATTAATGTCTAGACTACTATAGTAGGCTACTATTGACCCGTATTGTACATTATCGTGATTTATCTAATATTTTTATCCTTTCTATATCCTTTGTATTTATTTAATACAAATATTATTTATTTGTTTCGTATAAATAAGTCATATGTAGGCCCATAATAATTCGGTCATATTATTTTGTCAAGCCAGCAACCCACTTCAATTATAGTACTCGCTTTAGCTGTTTACCAATTCAGTTGGTTGCAAGACACGTTGGGCTACGAACCTCGACATGGCTGCAGTGCCCTAACTATAGGCCTATTCTGCAAAAAGAAAAGAAAATGACCAAAGACGCTATTAAAACGAGAATACTTATCTTACATTTCTTTTTTTGGAGGAATTGAGAGTGGCTCCATATGACTGGTTTAATTATTAAAAAATGCTCAGCATACATACATGTAGCTGTTGTCACTTGTGACCCTTCCCATTAAAAAAAAATACTACTTTGTGTGAAGTAATAACTCGACACCAAAGGATAGTGATAATATTATATATATATATATATTATATATATATATATATATATATATATATATATATAATATATATATATATATATATATATATATATATATATATATATATATTTGTGTGTGAAAACTATAGAAAATAGACCAAACCTAGTAAGTCTCATACATAGTTTTTCATATGGATGTGATGGAATTAATGAAGTGAAATATTCCATACTTAAATAGGAATTTTAAAAAATAACTCGGGCAGTAATTCTTATCCTGGAACATCACAATTTCTCTTGAATTTGATGTCTTTTACATTTTATTAGGCTCACAAATTTCAGATAATTACCATATTTCTAACATTAATATTGCCTATGATAGATTTTCAAGATCATTTCAAGGTGTTCCATCTCTCCCCTCCAATCGTAGGCTATGTCTGTCAGGGGGAAACCACCCACTAAAATGTCTGACATTACCATCACAGCATTCTTGGATATACAGTGCTATTGTTGTACAAATTTCGCTTGGTATCTCCAATGTTGGATGCAGATCCTGTCTCCCCCTCCCCCTCCCCACTCATTGTGGGGTGTCTGTCAGGGGGTAACCACCCAATAAAATGTCTGTCATTACCACCACAGTATTCTAGAATATGAAGTGCTATTGTAGTACAAATTTTACTTGGGATCTCCAATGTTGGATGCAGATCCGGTCTCCCCCTCCCCACTCGTTGTGGGGCGTCTGTCAGGGGGAAACCACCCACTAAAATGTCTGACATTACCATAGCAGCATTCTAGGATATGAAGTGCTATTGTAGTACATATTTTACTTAGTATCTCCAGTGTTGGATGCAGATCCTGTCTCTCCCTCCCGACCCGTTGTGGGGCGTCTGTCAGGGGGTAACCACCCACTAAAATGTCTGTCATTGCCACCACAGTACTCTAGAAATGAGGTGCTACTGTAGTACAAATTTTACTTGGTATCTCCAATGTTGGATGCAGATCCGGTCTCCCCCTCCCCACTCGTTGTGGGGCGTCTGTCAGGGGGAAACCACCCACTAAAATGTCTGTCATTACCACCACAGTACTCTAGGATCTGCAGTGCTATTGCAGTGTAAATTTTACTTGGTATCTTCTAAGTTGGATCTAGATCCAATTAAAACCTCCCCCCCCCCCCCCCCCCCCTTTTCAGTGCGTCTGTCAGGGGGAACCCACCCTCCAAAATGTTTGTCACCGGTCATTCTATAATCAGTAGCGTCTGCAGATATATTATATATTAGCTTCGTCTGGTATCTCATATATTGGATCTAGACCCAAAATCTAACAAGCAATTAGTGGTGCTTGTTAAGTAAGCCATCCATATATTTCCGACAGACGGTCAGTTTTACAGTTTACAAGTCTACTCCTAAATACCAGTAGGGGTTACAGTCGGTATCTTCTTCATTGAATCTCAATGGTCCGGGCTGCCGCTCTAGAGGTCACAGTGCTCATAAACGTAATTATAAGCCCATAAAAGTAAAAGAGTATATTTTCTTAAAGCTACAATGACGCATGGCTAGCCTGGTATTCTGGGAGGAACTGGAATATAAAATTTAGACCATAGGCCAAGCGCTTGAGCCTATGTGGCCATCCAGCTCGTTGAAGGGGAAATTGAGTTTTAAAAGTTAGAAAGTTTAACTGGAGGGGAAACTATTGCAGATGCACTATGAAACAAGTTTGGAAAGGGTGGCAAGTAAGAAGGTAGAGAGAGAATATGAATGCAGTTACAATAAAAGGAATGAAAGGGGTTGCAGTTAGGGACCGAAGGGATGCTACGAAGAACCTTAGGTAATGCCTACAGTGCATGGCTTGAGGTGAACTTCGGTACTACCCACTCCTAAGGGTACAGTACAATAAATTTAAAACTGAATGCGTACAAGTAGATATCATGTGTGTCCTTTCTCACAGTTAAAAAGTTTCACATTCAGTAGCAAGCAGTTTATGGTTGTTTGTCTTCGTAAACCTCAGCGATTGTCCATCTGCTGTAAAACAGTTACTTGATATTTTTAAGTATGTTCTCGTTATACTGATGCGGTATCTGTTCATATAATACCGGCAGAAAAATGTAAACGTCTGGAACCCCACATTCACTCCCACCCCCCACAAAAATTATTACCCTAGGAGAGACGAAATTATTATCCTAAGAGAGACGAAGTCCTTCAGTCCCTGCAGAGAAATTTATCTCCTGCCCCATTAAAAATTATTGCAACTTTGCTAAGCAAACCTCCCCTTAGAGCCTCTGAAGGAGAAAAAAGCTGCAGAAAACTGAACCCCAGTACCATTCAAGTAACGTTAACTGAACTCCAACAAGACAGAAGAAGCATTATTATACTCTACAAACGATGATAATTTCTTTTGAGTTATTTTACCTTAAATGAAAACACTAAAAAAATATAAATTAAATTAATCTTACTGGGCTATTGTCTTAGCATAAAACTATTTTCTTAATTTCTTGAAAGTTCAATACTAAGCCCGACGTCAATCTGGTTCAAACTGGATATGCTCCACTCGCTAGCCATAAAAAGTCATCTTCTGAAGCAAATTTCACTTTCAAAACAAAATACTGTCTTCTATTGCAATTCGATCTCAAAAGTATATTCAACTGAAACGCAGCTGATCAATGGACGAGGATCCTACACAATTTATATTCCACTTCCGTTCCGCATCTCCATCCACTCTGTTACAGGCTGCTGAATAACAAGAGCCGTGCCAGCATAAGGCTGGCCTTATCTACAGCAAGCAAGCTACCAACCACGGCATTAACTACTCGCTACTGTACGCTCGATGTCCCAGCGCCAGAATCACGGCCTGTGGCAACTGAATTTTTCTTAACCCTAAAACGTCAGCTATCCCGAACTCTTACATGCAATGCGGTACCATCTCATCAATAACCTGCACATCTATGGTATTTTATGCACGTTTCGTCGCTAATACAAAAATTCATAGACTTCAACTACTTTTACAATAATAACATCCTACCTTAGAAACTAAGTCAAAAATTCAGTAAACACAAAAGGAAGCAGAGAATTCCGCTATCTGGACGTGAATGTTATCAATGTCCATTCACAAAACTGTTCATTAACTAGCAAAAGGGTCCAACTGTCATTCGTCCCATATCGCAAATTCTTTTCATTTTTCCATTCAATTTAATGTAGTATCTAAAGATCTGCGTTCTAACGTAATCAGGAAATCGCAATCAAGTGTTGCAAGAATGGCAAAAATGATTCGAAACCTCACCTATCAAACTTACGGAAACCGTAAAGAAGATTCTACAAAAAATCAAGCGCGCTGAGATACTTCATCATCGGTTGCTGGGGTTGCCATGAAGCACTATCGTAAGATTCAGACGATTACAAGAGTATTAATTCAAAAAGAAACGCGCAGCAGCAATAATAATAATTTACAACGTCAATTACCGCCTATTTATGCCTGATCAGCCATTTAGCTCTGGTCAGTAGGTACTTGCAAAGGTAACCGCCCAGAAACACCATACCCCAGCCATTTGCACGTACAATAGCCATCTAAAAGGAGTTTTTTTTTTTTTTTTTAAGAATAACATTCTAAAAATAAACCCATACTATTATTAATGCTAAAAATATAATGTTAATAATAATATAACACTGGGTTCAACATTTTAATGCAATTCATTCGATAATTTTACCACATTTTTTTCAATCTATGTACAACATTACAGTATCATATTTGTTTAAAGGCATCAAGTTAACGTTTAATGGTATTAAATGCTCCACCAACAATATTAACACTTGAATAATTCTGTTTATTTAAATATCACCCTAATAATACTAGTACATCACGCACAGCTGTGACCTAAAACAACGACAAAAAATGTGGGTTAGTCCATCGTTATAGTACTACACCGAATAACGGTTACCAGCACGTAACGGGTGGTCTATTCAACAAAACTCCTAACAGCAGCACGTCGTGTGAACGAAACGGTAAAATTAACGGAATGACCAGTCAACAATCATTTGTGGCTGTATACACACACGCACACGCACACAATATATATATATATATATATGATATCGGCACTCCATTGAACGTACTTAAAAAAAATACTCACGACGATACATCAAAATGAAGTAGGGACGTGAATTGTAATAAATACTTCGAGAGAGAGAGAGAGAGAGAGAGAGAGAGAGAGAGAGAGAGAGAGATGAGAGAGAGAGAGAGAGAGAGAGAGATGGACGGGGAACTCGAGCCCTCCATAACGTTCAGCCTGCACAGTTATAAGTTATAGCTAAACCTTAGTGGTGAGTTTAACACTCATGAATTAATTTTGCCAGAAAACATAGAAACCAAAGCTTTTTCACTGCTCCCTTAAGAATATCAACAGAGTATCAACAGAACTAAGTTAATAAATAGTTACAGCATACGGTTGTTAATATTATATAGTATAAAAAAGAATGAATTAATGTGCAACAAGTTCAGTTACCTGAAATTTCACACAATGTAGCAAGCATTTTAAGGAAGTGTACTAGGTACTTCTGAAAAATGAATCCTTCAACTGACTGCAATTGGAATAATTACACTAATCATTATAATAATAACCTACAGCTTACATATAGGCCTAAGGGTGAGTGCGACTTTTCATTATATTAACCTACCCAAGTAAAAAACTAAATGACTGGCTAAAGCATTACTTGAATAATTTCAATAGGCTAACCCTCATCTGACCTGCAACTGATAACAGTTTTCTTGTGGGGCAAAAAAAAAAAAAAAAAATTATATATATATATATATATATATATATATATATATATATATTATATATATATATATGTATATATATATATATATAGGTATATATTTAACTAAAGTTTTACCCGTGAACTTTTGCCCAGAATATATTAGGCCAACCTACGGTCTTCTACTCAATTCAGGCCTAATACCTATCTTGAGGCTTACCTATGGGGTACATATTAGGTAGTCCTTAATCATGCGAAACTGGAATATGGGCAAATTCAAATAATCAAATATCCACTGACACGATGTGAGAGAGCTCAAAATATTCGGGTCAATTACTATGCCTAGGCCTATAGCTTACTCTACTTTAACTAACCTGTTTACATAGGACGTACTTACCTTCAGAAACAACTTGGCAAAGAGGTAAGTCAAGCACATCAACCACACACATGAAAATGGTCATATTGGCTATTTATCGCGGTATCACTTAGCACCGTTGACAAAACTGATTGGTATTTCTACAGAGACTCATTAAACAATACAGTACACTATGTAGCCTAACCTACTAGTAATAGAAATCTTACAGGACAAACCACCAGTCAGCAAAATTTCACAGAATAGGCCTACTCACCTCTCTAAGGAAGATGAAGCAAGCCGATTACCGTCATATTGTGGCCGATTTTAGTTACAAGCACAGATAGTCAGAAGATCATTCCAAGTCGCACCGCTGCTCACCTTCTACAGGAATTCAGTCAACGTAAACGGGAGGAATCACTTCAATGGACAATGATACAGCGGTGAAGTCGGGGTCGTTTTACTTCTTCAGTCCGCCACTAGAGGGCTTGAAGTTGAACAGCTGCAGCGGTTAGTTCACCGAGAGAGAGAGAGAGAGAGAGAGAGAGATTAAAATGCCTTCAAGATCACTACGCGTCTTGTCCAATTGATAAGATGAATTATTCTATTCTTGGACTAGCATTATCACCTCATTATTACTCCTATATCATTTCTTTTATTATCACGGTGTCCTGTTATGATGATAAAATTGAGTATAATCCAAAGATCATATACGCGATATGATAAACGATAATTGCACGTGATGCCTATTTTGAAGGGTTTATTAAATGATAATGTTATCCCTTTGCAATGAAAGGTTTTTGTTGTAAGAGGATGTCTAGTGGAAAGCAGAGAGCGTTCCTGCCTTATTACTCGGAAACTCAGCAGCACACGCCATGATATGCTGTCATTCTGCACGCTGACTTTCACGCGTTTTCTCATCTTAGTCTATCATTCTTTTTCCTTTATAAGGATTTTAGACATTTTTAGTCTATATGCTTATACTTCCTTTTCTCGGACTGCCTCCTTTTTATCGACCCTGTTGGGAGTAGGGTAGTGCCGTCAGTGCAACTCACACGGTGCACTGCAGGCAGTACTTGGGTTCTTTACAGCAACCCGTCGGCTCCTAGCTTGCAACCCCTTTCATTCCTATTATTATACCTCCGTTCATATTCTTTTTCTTCTATCTTACATTCCATCCTTTCCAGAGAGTTGTTTCAAAATTATTTTCAGCGCTGTTCACTTCACGGGTCACAGCTCTTGGGCCTAAATTTTATAGTTCAATTTTAATCCTTTTTATCGAGCCTCCCTTCCGTGTTTGACTTTCTCGATAATCCTGCTGCGAAATTATCTCCCTATTTTGAAAAATAATGGGAAATTTTTCCAACACTGACGATTTTTCAAACCTCAGTGACGCTCGTAACTGATTTTTGGGATGAGGGCGCAAGCCTCACGCTCGTAACCTCCCACCAAAATAGGTCATGGACACTCCTGTGCCATGGATAACTTGCTTTTATTGATGGTCACCCTTACAAGTACTGATCAAACCAAATATTGCCTACATTTACTGGCAAGCGGTGTAACGACCACATCATCGTCTGCCAATCCTTTGTGGTCACCCGTCCAAGAACCAACGAACCACAACGCATGTAACGCTTGGTGGACCAGCGAAATTTTACAATAGGTCACAATAACGCATGAGAAGCTATAACTGAAATCCACGTTTAGTGTCAAATCACGTAAATTTTACTTATACTTTTAGTTTTAGATAACTAATTTTTTTTCTTTCTGTTTTTTGGCATCAGTAAAGTTACCTAGTAACATTTTATGACACTAGGCATAACATGAAACGGTTTTATTATTATTTATTATTTATTTTTTATTGAATTATTATTATTTATTATTTATTAATATTATTATTTATTATTAAAATAAAGTAAATCTTGATTAGGATAAAGTACAACTCAAGGACTTTTTATTTTTTGTTTTTTTTACAGATCACTGTAGAACCAGTGAAGGCCTCAACTTTATACAGAATATCAATCGTTTTCTTTTGAATTCCTACTTTATGAATCAGATGTAATTTTAGTGCTTCAAATAGATACCTCACAGTGATGTCCGTCACTTTGGAAAGTCATCTGACGAAGTCATAATGATAAACGTTTGGAACATTTTTACATTGATTGAAAATCAGTGATAGTTGTGCACAAAATCGGACACCGCCATGAGGAAGCTACGGAAGAGGTAGGTCAAATCATGCTCTCCGTCAGGAGACAGGGGCTCGGGTAGGGACCCTACCCCCAATGAAAGCGTCGCCAGCAACGCCCTCCTGCCGTAGAGGAAGTCCATCTCCCGGTGGGGGGCTTCCCAGGGGCGGCACCGCGAGCAAGGCAGGTCCTGAAGTTCCCTCTTGCCGATGATGAAGGTGGAAGTCGAAGTCGAAATGTCGATCTCAGCCGTGTTGTTGTTCCGAATGTTGTTCGAGTTGACGTTGTTGTTGTTGTTGTCGTCGTTGTTATCGTTGCTGTTGTTGTTCTGGATGTGGTTGATGTTGATGCTGAACGCCACGTCCGAGAGGAACTGCAGAAGGAGGATGACGAAGGTGATGAAGGGGAGGACTTCCAGGCCGGAGCGTCCCGGGGAGGAAGGGCAGGCGATGCCGGGGTGGTGGTAGGACTCCATTGGCTCCTTAGGACTTCGGTGTCCGCTGACGAAGGAGCTCTTTCCTGAAGAGGAATTTAACCTGTAGGAACAAAAATGGAACTCGAGTTGAGGCCTACAAATCGCGCCTCCGTTCACTTGTTTTTGATAGAATGGGCGCACACCACAAGCAGAAATGTTCTATATATATAAAATTTCAAAATCTTTTCAGAAAGCTTTAGAAATTCTCATTATCAATCTTGTTAATGTGAGCTGAGCAGATTCACGCGAGTTCTCTGTATAGATTGTAATACATTTTAACAAAAAATGGCTGTTTCACTTCTAACTTTCTAGACTAATAACCCAACCCCTTCTTCATATTTGTTTTTTAAGTAATCTGAAGTTTCTAAACTTTATTTTCCATAAGGGGTATGAGAGTAACCTGTACCTGTTTCGCGCTATCCCAAAGTTCAGGCTTCCGTCACTCTCGCTGTTTTAGCTAAAATGATAAATTCCTACGCTTGCAACTCACGATGTGTGGGGGGGGGGGGGGGGTGGGGGGGGGGGGGGGGGATAGTTAGCGCCAACGTAGAAGCGTGAAAAGTACAGTACTCGACAAGATAATTAGGTCGCTTTTGCAAAAATCAGACGTGAGAAGGACATAGATTCAGCCTAATTAGAGAAACATCTAGGAAAAAAAACGAAATGACAGTTACGAGGGGAATTATTAATCAGAAGAGCGTTATGACCACTCAGTTTTGCATGGAAAACACCGTCCACTATTTAACTGAACAACGGTAACAGTGACACAAACCTGACCGATTGTATGCGCAAGTGTTTGCGACGGATTCAATCAATCAATCAATTTGTGCCTGGGATGCAGAGCAGAGGGCTTTCGTGAATGATTCTCTTCACGAATATATCTACCTTGTTGTGCCAATTCCTGATCACGGTAACATCACCAGCATAAATGTCTTTCAATATCTGGGTTAGTGATTAACTTTGAGGGAAGTTGCCCCAAGGTAAGGCTGAGCAGGGTCAACCCGAAGTCTTATTTATTTCTTATTTGCACGACCTCAGTAAGTGTTGTGTCTTGTTATGTCTGAAGGTTCCAAGTCTTATTCATCTAAAATTCGACGGCGGCTCCGAAGGAGCTGTTCTGTGCAAAGGTATATAAAAATGACCAAAATATTCATAAAATATTTGGAATTTTATGGATTTATATATATATAACATATTCATATATATATATATATATATATATATATATATATATATATATATATATAGGACCACTCATTTTTGAGTGACGATAGCTAAAGCAAAGACAATAAACATTTTGGACTGAAATATATTTTCTGACGCAAGATCATAAACCTCAAGATTGTCATTATATTTTTTTGAATAGGATCAAGAAAATGAATGGTCAGTTATTTACCCGGATAATGTTATTCTTACATAATTTCATTACATATGAAAGTAAGTGTACCAATCTGCATTTTATTACCAAATATTGTGAGCGTCTCGTGGACCACAAAAAATGTCACCGTGGACCGAGAGAGTGGTCCATGGACCACCATTTGAGAACCAACTGACTTAGAGGGAGAATCCACAGCACCTTTGGCGGTTCCTGATGAATTTAACTGAAAGAATGATAGGTTCCACATGGAAACCCTTCTGTACTTTGCTTAGTTTCCTTTTTGAGACTAACTCTAGAAAGCATTTCCTTCTGATTCTCAGCTAGGATTCGAAGTGCGGCTGTTGGCCCCCATACCTTGGCCCTAGGATGTCTAAAATCCTAAGCACCTTCAGAGTGAGGTGCTTCTCTAGGCGGTCACCCACACAAGTAATGGCCACGCTCAGCATTGTCTAACTTTGCTGGTGACGGGACCAACTGCGTCATAAAACCAATGCATTTGATTACAGTAAAAAAAATGTGGATTTTAGATTTACATTTTAAACATGTAACCTCATTAAGGTTGTTAATTAATAATAATAATAATAATAATAATAATAATAAGAATAATAATAATAATAATAATAAAATAATAATAATAATAATGTGTTTTGTTGAAAACTATGTTAACTTTCATAGAATTAACCTTATACAGGATCTTTTCAATTTTCCTGATAATTCGTTTTCCTGACTCAGCTAGGTTGTTGAGTAGAATTCCAATATTCATACTTGTCATAATTAGTATATTTGTCAAAAAATATTCTATCATATATAATAAAAGATTTTCGATGAAATATTTTTGAGAAATATCCTAATTATGACGAATATGAATATTGGAATTCTACTCACCAGCCTAGCTGAGTCAGAAAAACGAATTATCAGAATTGAAAAGACCCTGAATAAGATTAATTTGTTGAAAACTACCATTATTTTTAATAAAACACGTATCAAAGAAGGTCTGCTCCCTGAATAATAATGATAATAATAATTAATAATAATGATAATTAGCGAGCATGATAACTCCTCAAAATGATATTATTTTTTCACCAAGTGAAATTCCAAACCTTCAAAATGCTAATAAAAATGATCAAACTATTGGTTTAAATGACCTCTTGTGACCTACGTGTGTTAGATTCAATTCGAGGTCTGTTGATGAAAAAAAAATGTCCTGTTTCTATTTTTCGATTGATTGATTCATGGCAATTCGGCACAAATCCATCCAGTGCTTAGAGACAGTGCAAAGACCGAGCTGGAGTGGTTGGACAGCAAGATATAAAAAAAAGGAAGTGGGTATGGAGGTAAAGTAAAAGGCTAGAAAAGAATGAGCGCAGCTAAGGGCCATTGGGACGCCTAAAAAAAAAAAAAAAAAAAAAGCAGTAATACCTAAAGTACACCATGCAAGGTTCACTGACGGCACTAGTCCCCTACGCCGCTCATTATTTTAAGCCGGAGTGTAAAATTTGTTTATAAACTCAAGGAAAGCACGGCAAAGAATTAAAAATAACGTGAACAATAGCAAAAATAACACTGAAGTAACTGTGGACAAAGAACATAACTGAGTATTAAGTTGCAACAGAACACGAGAGGAATTGCTCCATCTGCAGCGTTTATGTTATCATTCGTCAGTTTTATCTCGGGAAACTCTATCGCACTCACTCGAACACATTTTGATTATTGAAGCATAACAAATTAGATCCGATAAGAAAAGCACTTTTTTATGAAAAATGATATCAGGAGAAGAATGTAGGATCACTCAAAGTAATGCACATATATACGCAGACACACACATATATCCGTATACAAATATATATTTTTTTCAGAGAGATTTAAGGGGCAACCCATTAACACCCATAGTTTAGTAAACTGTGTAGTACTTAATAGTGAGTCGGCTGTTGTAGGTCACAGCCAGAATAAGAAAGTATACGTACATAAGACTCGTTGAAACTCAGCAGATAAAAAACCGAGTGAAAATAAGAACTGATAATTATTCAAAATTAAGCTGCTTTTAATTTTACCAGCTGTTGTTTTAATGAGAAAAGGACAGACGGTTACAGATGACGCAGTAGGGTAACCCAGGCCACAATAAAAGTCAAATAATTGATCTGTTATTCGGTTTACATTCAAAATAGCAGATTATATAATTTACTATTCCCATTCGTGTAAACAATCACTGTCGTGTTCACTATGGTCAAGGAGGGGTCACCAGTTTCATATCTTTTCGGATTTTAGCATCTTGCCGTGGAACTTTGCATCAGGGAGTGATATTGGCAAACAAAACTTAACTCGTGTGGTTTTGTTCTCGTCTGGTGTAGCAGATGTGTCACTATACTCTGTTTTTTTTTTTTTTTTCATCTGTCCATCTGCCTGTGGTGTTTTTGTATGGCAACACTGCGTCCCGGGCTTTAGATAGTTACGCTATGTGTAAGTTTTTTATGTAAATAAAAGGATATCTGGGTGTACATTGCAACTGAAAAGTGTTTTAATAATTTACTGTATGCGAATTACACCGTTAATATTCGAAATAGGATATTATAATCGTTGAATGTAAGCTGAATGTGACTATCTAAAGCCCGGGACGCAGTGTTGCCATACAAAAACACCACAGGCGGGTGGACAGATGAAAAAAAAACAGTTATAGTATTGCTGCTTTTCGCAAAAATTATAAAGAAAAAACTGGCTACGTGATGCAAAAAACTAAAAATAGGTGTATTACGTATCAAACATGAACTTCAGTTAACCGTTCCAATATTTTACAAAAAATCGTATTACTTTGTGTCCATCAAGAGCACTGTGGACAGACGTCGTAGGTTAGCCGAATCCTTTTATTTCCATTTCTGAAGTACGTAACTGCCCCAATTTCATTGGAAATCGCAACAATGTCTCTGCAAATAAGGGATTCTTTGCAGTTTGATTGGTTAGAAAGCTTTCTCATCGTTTCTTGACTTCTTAGAAGAAGGCGATGGGCAACGATGCCTGGAACTTTTTCTTCGCTCTGTTCGCGTTGTCCACGGAGGCACTCAATATGGCGACGCTTCCTGCGAAATTAGAATAAATGATAATTAGAAAGTTATATCAGTTGATGTGGCAATGGTTAAAGCTAATTAGTATCACATTTTATTAAATTGCCCTCAATATTTTTTTCTTTATTTATCGAGTAGATGTGTCAGATCCGTTTCAACATGCACGAAAGTCTACAGACACACACACACACACACACACACACACACACATATATATATATATATATATATATATATATATATATATATATATATATATATGTGTGTGTGTGTGTGTGTGTGTGTGTGTGTGTGTACACTACTCAGATCCTACCTCTTTCCAGGACTAGGAGGTATGATGATGATAATGTCATTCTCGGAATTAGAGTTGGAATTGACGGAATCGGTGTTGACGTGCACGTTATTCTGGGAATTGTCGTTGTTATTGTTATTGTTGTTGCTGATGTTGTTGACAGCACTGACGACGCTGTTGAAGGCGAGCAAAAGAAACGTGATAAAGTTGTAGCTGTTAAAACCGTATGATCCTGTTCCGTCTGGACAAGATCTCTTGCCACGAGTTTTGGCGGGAAAGTCGTATGTGTTCCTCGCGGGGTTTAGTTTCGAGTTTCCATCGTGCAGAATTTCATGATGCCTAACCATTCCAGCTACAGAAGCCCTCAGCTGATTCTGTAGTTGTGTCGTCATGTCACTGGTCCAGAGTTCAGACGAAACTGCCATCGATGTTGTAATAGGAAACCAGAAACTAGGCATACAGGAGACGTGAAAATTCAAAACCTACTTTCTGAATCGAAAGACACCTCTAGAATATCCAGAGGCAATACACGCTTAGTAGGTATACCTTATACGATAACCTCCTTACCTACCCAAAGAAGCACTGGTAAGGTGTTGCCATCTAGCTCGTGTTTTATAGCCGCTTAATGTTTACTGACTTTGGCTTATAGACCCAGTGACCATGATTACTGTATGCGACTATCAAACACCTGGATTCCAGCCAAAGTGTTCCAGAGCACGTCCGTTTAATTCAAATCAAATTGATTAAGAAGTCAGTGTTGACACTGCATAGAGTAGGTCTAGGCGCAGTCGAAAAAGTAAAGCATTTCTAGAGAAATACACATTTGTATAACAGTTATTCATAACAAGTCAATATTTACACATCTAAGGAACCACTGTACCGAGGATTTTCGAATTTTGAGCGGACGAATATCTACCATAAATCCTCAAACCAATGCTACCACTTCGATAAATAATTTCTCAGCCTATGTACTGGGATTTTAACTAAGTTGTTTGAAATAGCATTTTAGATAAAGTTCAGCATATTGTGATATCAGTAATGAAACATTCAGAATATCTGTTCCTCCGCTTTGTTGGTTGGCTTAGATTAAGTCGGCCTTATGGCGGCACAGGCTCTAACCCTAAGACGAAACCTGTGAGTGTGGGAAGGCCAGGTCTGAGCTTCTAGGCGCTGCCTATCAACAGATACGTCAAGGCGTGCTGGCCTGACAAGCCCACCTTATCATTATAAAACACACACGCACACACACACCAAAAAAATGTACTAATCAGATGCTTCAGGCATTTTTTAAAAAATTACGTAGTCAGGGGGAGAGTGGACATTAGTCTGGCTGCTTTTATCTTGCACAGTCAGACACGTATTCGCTTTGGGGTAGCCATTCCTCTGCCAGACTTCGTCTATCTTGGATAACGCGGTAAGTAGCGTCTTATTGAAGATATCTGCTTTTTACTTGTAAGAACTTTTTGTTGTTTTATTATTACAGGTAAAGGTTTTATATCCATTATATATGCGTACATATATAAATAAAATTAATACTTTAAACCTTAGTGACTTCTACATTGAACACGGTGACGTATTGACATCAATATTTCGGTAACCAGATAGATTACTTCAGTCAAAGTAATCTACTAAGTAACTGCTTCACACTCGACTGTAACCTTTGTAGGTTAATTTTCTCGGTGCAGTTTATTTCAGTAAAAGTATTTAAAAGATCAGAATTCCTGCCATTTGGGAAATTCCCATCAGAATCATCTGTAAGGGATAAGTTTTCGTTTAGTCTAGGATCTTAACAAGTTGATTTTTTGTTTTTATGTGAATTACATTTCCCATTAAGAGTTGTTATATGGTTAAAAGAGCGAGTTTCTCAACTAGTACTGGTGCCTTGTAGCACCTCTCTCTCCTCTCTCTCTTCTCTCATCTCTCTCTCTCTCTCGTCTCTCTCATCCTCTCTCTCTCTCTCTCTCTCTCTCTGCTCTCTCTTCTCTTCTCTATATATATATATATATAATATATAATATATTATATATATATATATATATATATATATATATATATAATTATAAGTATATATATATATATATATATATATATATACTAATATAATACATATACTATATATATTAATCTTTAATATCCTTGGAACTGAATTCATTTTTTACTGCTTGTCGTTTCTGTACCTTTAATCCAGTCGATTATTTTGCAATGATGAGAAGAATATGTTCAATCAAACCATCAGATTTTGATACTTCCCTTTGTGGCTAAGCTGCAAATGGTGATATTAAAAGTGTGTTTTATACATACATACATATATATATATATATATATATATAGATATATATATAAATATATATATATGTGTATATATATATAATATATATATATATATATATATATATATATATATTATATATATATATATATATAATATATAAACAGGATTATACATTCTGCCCCGTAAAAACTGCAATGACTTTTGTTTTGGCCCAAGATTGGGTCAGTAAAGACATGTGGCTGTAGCACACTGTTCATGCGATAAATAATCGACTGTAGCGACAAGATTAAGAAATAGACCGAAAAAGCTATATAACGAAATGCATTATATCAAACTAAGAAAAAAAAAGATGTCGTTGAAAAAAAAAAGGCCAGATTATGCACCCTTCAGGAGTTTCATAAGAACGAATTCCCCGTAAGGGGGCAGTACCGTCAGTATACAACACGAGGTGCACTGTTGGCATAATTACTCAAGGTTCTTTGCAGCGTCCCTTCGGTCCCTAGCTGCAACCCCTTTCATTCTTTTTACTGTACCTCCGTGCGTATTATCTGTCTTCCATCTTGCTATCCACTCTCTCCTAACAGTTATTTCACAGTGGAAGTAGGAGGCTTTCCTCCCGTTGCACCTTGCAAACCTACCTACTCTCAATTTCCTTCCCAGCGCTGAATGACCTTATAGGTCCTAGTGCTTGGCCTTTAGCCTAAACTCTATGTATTCCAATAAGAACGAATTCTCCAGAGAACTGACTGAGGTTGACCTACGTAGAAAGGTCAAGCTTTTGACCCACGTTAACGAGTCAGAATATACCTTCGTTGGAAGGGGATTATTGCATGCTGCTCGCTGAATGATCCTATAGGTCCCCGCGTTTGTCCTTTGGACTAAATTTCATTATTCCAGGAGAAAGAGCACATGCTGGCAAAAGGCCAGCTTAATCTCCAAATCATCCAGCGTACAGTACATCGCCGCCTTCGGGAATGTGATGAGAATAGTACTAGGAAAGTGTATAGGGATAAGGCAAGAACAGAGGTATTAAAACTGGTGTTTTATAGTTGAATAATAATAATGATTTTCTTGTTTTTTTACGTATTTTTACACTTAATTACAGGTTATCGTTGGACAAGTCGGTCAGTTGCTCGACTACCTATCTGAGGGTCCAGGATCGATTCCCCGCTCTGCCAACAAGGAATCGGCGGAATTTATTTCGCGATATGGTTCTCATCCCACAAGTCGCTAAGTAACCAATTGCTTCCTAGCCACGTAAAAATATCTAATCCTTCGGGCCAGACCTAGGAGAGCTGTTAATCATCTTAGTGGTCTGGTTAAACTAAGATATTCTTATTTACTACATAAATAAGTATATCTTAGGTCTATGAGTTTGTTCACAATTGACACAAACTTTAACCAAGTTGCGTATGACGTCAGATGGCGAGCTGATTGGCTCTTTGCCTCTCAGTCGGATCAAGAAAAGAGATGCAAATGCAGTCGTGATTTTCGCTTACTCCAGGAGTAAGCCTACAAACTGCTTTGTTGCTGTTGTTGTGGGAGTAGGAAAGCCCTGTGGAAAAGCCTTTAAAGGTCTAATAAAGGTGTTTCGCGTTGAGTTAAAGATACGGGAATTCTACGATAGGATATTTATGATTTATTTATTGGAATGAAAATGTTAAAAATAAATAATGTGCAGGTTAAACGGTACTGATCAATTATTTCTAATAAGATAAAGCGTAATTATTTTAATTTTCGTTGGTGAAACAACACTCTTTTTGACCACAGTTTTTAGCACGTGCGTCGAGTAAGCTGGAGGTCGGATCACGCCTTGTATAATGTGTATTCACATGCATCTTGGTCATGGTCATTGCAGAATTATGCAGAATATTTTTGCACTGCGTAGATGGAACTCCAATTCAGATCGAAATACTGACCTAACTTTTCATAAATTTCCTAAAAATGAAGAACTCCGACAGAAATAGATTCACTTGCGCAAGAGAGAAGACAAATCAAATGTAGATTCTTCAAAGATTTGCAGCCAGCACTTTGAATCAACTGGTTATGCAAGGAACCTTCAATATGGATCCCTTGGAATCCCGATACCAAGATGAATGCAATACCAACAGAGCATCTGCCTGCACCAGAGGACAAGTTTAAGATTTGGTCATTTTTTTTAGAGCGAATTCGCTGGTTCTCAGTGAATCAGTTTATATTGTTAATATACAACGATATGACAAATGTTTGCCATTTAATAGCTACTATGTTTGCTACTAGCATTTATATCTAAATATGACAAATGATTAGATGCCACGATTTCCCTGTTTGGATTTTCTGTGGGATCCGAGAGAATGGTATTCTATTCAAATAAAGTTAACTGTTCATAATAAAACTGTTTATATGCTTGAATATATTACTGTATGACAGACATTTGCCTCTTAATATTCACTATGTTTACTAATGATTTTATGTCATGACTTTCTCTTAGATTTTGTGTGGTGTACAAGGAGAGAGGAGATGTAATGTAGATGAATTTTTTTAATTTACCAAAGTACTCATTTAAACGTCCTATAAAGCTAACGAACATCATCAACGTGGTTTAGGACATTTTTACGTTTCCAGACTTAAAAAAATAATTGGTGAATAAATTGTTGTGGTTATCATATTATTTTGTCACTTCTGAGCGATATCAACTGATTAGATAATATGACGTGACAGCCTTTTCCGCTTAGTTTCATGGCCGCTTGAATATTCCGAGGCCAGTTCATCCTTTGATGACTGGAATTTGATCAAAATAACCTTGTTGCTGTTAGACGATGTTGGGCCCACGTCACTGCTTTTAGTAGGTTAGCATGGCCCCACGGCACTGTTGTTAGATCAAGTTAGGCTCATGTCACTGCTTTCATTAGTTAGCATCATAGCATGGCCCACGGCACTGCTGTTAGCCTAGCTGCACTCTCGTCATTTTGTTATCTTAAGCCGGGCTCAAGAGTCATTTTAGTCTCAAGTGAGCTTTTACTCTGCGAGTCTCTGTCTCTACGCCGGTTTGTACTGAAGGATAAACTATTAATGATAACAGAAATCTCTCTCTCTCTCTCTTGTGGGGCACTAGTACTACTCTCGTTTCACAACCAAGGGACACACGTTCGATTCCTGCGCCGGGCAAGTTATGGGACCTGTTGACCGAAACAGTTGATAGTTGTGGTCACAGGTTGGGGGGGGGGGGGGGAGGGGGGGGGGGGGGAGGGGGAAGGCGGGTGTTGGAGGGGCCGGGAGAGAGAGAGAGAGAGAGAGAAAGGAAATGCATCTAACAAACCTCTGCCAGACACGAGTATGCCGCAAAAATGCCTTTTTTTTTTTCTTCTTTCTTTTTTTAAAGCAAAGGTCAGTGAGACGGACAACCTCGTACCCTTTTCTAACCAAAGTCCGAAGAAAAAGATTCTTCATGGTTCCTAATCCTTGACCATCGTCCTTTACGAAATATTTGTCAAAAAAATTTTTTGCTTTACTTTGAACCCTCCCTCTTTCAATTTTAATTATTTTTATTATTTATATATTTATTTATTTTACTGGGGCAGTGCCATCTTGTTGGCTTTGATGTAAGACACTGAAGGCCGAAAAGTTTCCTCTTCTGCTTCCAGATTCTGAAACTGCCGGCATGGCTGACGCTCCCCCGCCCTATGAGAAGGTAAGACGATCAAGAAATTCTCGCGTGTGTACGTATGTCTGTTTGCGAACGCTGTGCGTATGTGTGTATGTGTGCGTACGTATGGCGGCGTGTGAATGTAAGATTATCGGTTGCTTTTATGCATGAGTGTGTGGAAAATTTTTCCATATAGAACGCGCGCGTGTGTGCGTGTTTGTACGTAAGGTTTACAACAGGCATATAAAATTATATTATACATACATACATACATATATATATATATATTATATATATATATATATATATATATACATATATATATATATATGTGTGTGTGTGTGTGTGTGTGTGTGTGTGCGTAAAAGTATGCAAAGTAATAGCTGTATGTGCATGTTTGTGTGTAGGAGATACAGCTATCATGAAACCGTATGCTTGCTTATGCCATTAAGGCTTATAAATCACGTGCCTGCATGTGTAAGCTTATGTTTATGGTTATGCAAAAACTTGTGTTGTAAACATACAAAATTTAATTCCGAATAGCGTGAATAAGTGATACATCTCACTTGCACAGACGCAAAAAAGTATTGTTTCTCAGTTAGATGGACACAGATTTTGCCCCTTAACCAGACTGCCATGATTTTTCATTATATATCACTTGGCTTACATTCTTTATTTTCCTTTGCAAGAGATGTTTCATTGTCGTGCAACCCCTTTTCCTTATACTTTATAATATGACTTCAATATGTTTATTTGTGTTTAGTATTGTTAGCTTAACAGTTTCTTCCATACCTGCAAAAGTCGGCGTTATTCTCCTCTATGCCTCTTCCTTGGGCCACTAAATCTAAATGCATTACCACTATTATTGTTAGCTTAACGAGATCATTCAGTCACATTTCTAGACTCAGGGAGCTCGCAAGACAGTCAGAGGATCCATTGTATAGGCCTATCTCTGTTCAGAGTTCCAAACATTATACCTCGGCGAACTTCAACTTTCCTTCTCCTTTTGTAAACTGCTAAATTGCTTCTGAAGTTTTAGACGACACACTGCTGTGAAGTCAGAAAATATAGCTGGTCTTTTTTTTTTTTTTTTCAGTTTCGGTCCATCATTTCAGCGGTAAGTTTTACTGAAAGAACCAGCAAAGTTGGCGGTTGGTTTAGATGAAGTCGGCATCGTGCCAACACTTGGCCTGCTGTGGACCTCTGAACATACCGCCAACCTGACAAGAATCATATTTCATCAGTGCAATTCTGCTTTTTCAGGAAGGAATTCCTCCGTATGGACCCTCCCCACAACCAGGGTCTTCTCCTATACCAGGGTCTCATCCCCTAGCAGGAACTTATCCTCCAGCAGGAACTAATCCCCCACCTGGGTCTTATCCCTCCCCCCCCCCACCTGGGTCTTCATCCCCCTGCAGAAACCTTATCCTCCAGCAGGGAACTAATCCCCACCTGGGTCTTATCCACCACCTGGGTCTCATCCACCACCTGGGTCTTATCCACCACCTGGGTCTTATCCACCACCTGGGTCTTATCCACCACCTGGGTCTTACCCTCCTCCAGGGTCTTATCCTCCTCCAGGGTCTTATCCTCCTCCAGGGCAACAGACAAATCAGCAGAGCCCGGTGGTTATCAACAACCAGAATACGTCTACAGCAATAGCTGGTGTCGGAGGGGCGCCACTTCTCCCCGGGCAATGCACTGTATGTCGAGTGAGTATAAGAAACACAATTCATTCAAGGTAGACAAACGCAGTAGAAGAGCATCGTTCATTTCTGTCGAGTTGCCTTACAATAATTATAGGAGCTGAATCGTAGATAGAAATGAAAAGCCTTGTTTTTCTTTCTCTCACCTGAAAAGAGTCGTAGACTGCCAGTTTAGCTAATCATTTGTTCAAAGTACAGAGTACTCTATCGTGGGGAAATTCTTCATTCAATATGCCCGGTTGTAAAGTAAATCATTCGCCACACTGCTGGAATCAAGAGTTGGTGCACAAGTTCTCATTCCTGATGAAGGATTCATGTCATCTCATTCTTCTTTTATGACTTTCAGAAAGGAAAGATCGAGAACTCGGCATCCTGCTGCACATGGGTCTGCTGCTGCCTGCTATTCCCCCTGGGCATCATTCCTGGCATAATCGCTTTCTGTTGCTGCTTCCGACGCCCGAAATGCAGCCACTGCGGGTATACCGTTTAGGAGGTTGTGATTAGGCTGTTTCACCTTGAGCAGATTTGACTGAATGGCCTGAATGTTACGCCGTTCATTCTCCTACTTGCATATTGCCTTAACGAAAGTAGTGGATACTACTTCTACCCCAGATGTATATCAATTTTATCATAATATTGAGAAAGGTTTTTGTTTTCTTTCGCTGTTGAGAATGCAGCGTAAAATTCTCTTTGAGATTCAGCTGACTGCATGAACAATTTAGAACAATACCGCTTACAATATGCCTTTTGTGATGCTACCTTAAATATTTTCCGACCTTGCCACCTAGGCTCTTCTTGTCTGTCCAACTTCTCTAGCGCTACGGTCTAGTTCATCTGTTTATTAATGATAAGAGGCCTCTCTAGGTGGCTCTGAAAAATTAACGGCAGGCTCTAAAGTTATTAATGGACAGAAATGCTTACCGCAGTGGTAGCAATCATCATGAAGCGGTGAATTTAGTACGTTGTCATAACTTAGTAGATTAATTATGTTTGGCAGGTTATATTATAAAGGTCTTG
The DNA here is from genome assembly GCF_015104395.2 of Macrobrachium nipponense. NCBI lineage: Eukaryota > Metazoa > Arthropoda > Malacostraca > Decapoda > Palaemonidae > Macrobrachium > Macrobrachium nipponense. Next base: position 75,526,518 of record NC_087211.1, on the reverse strand, counting down.
TATTCTCAGTATATGACTGTGTTCATTTTGCAATGAGTATTAATATATTGATATCCCATCTCGGTGTTTATGATTTTATCTGTTGCTTGGGAAACTTGAGTTGAAACAATCACCTAGCTGTGACGGCAGGTGTTGCTGGCCATACAATGTAATACAGCACTGAATCTTTACCTGTAGGATAGGTTTAAGTGCAATTGCGAATACAGAAGTCACTTACGATTTTAAATGCTTTGGTATTTTTCATGTCTCATTTTAGCTTTCAGTAAAACTACTGAGATTGATATTTGTCTGTCCATCAGCTCTTAGATCTTAAAAATTATTGAGTCTAAAGGGCTGCAAATTGTTATCATCAAACATACCACATGGCAGCCCTCTGGCATCAGTAGTTTTTATTTGATTTAAGGTTAACGTTAGCCATGAACGTGCTTCTGGCACCACTATAGGAGCCAACAACACAGGCCACCACCGGGCCGTGACTAAGAGTTTTATTTACCTTGGCTGAGGCCACCAGTGGACAGAAAACTCGAATGCTCCGAAGAAACTTCGATGCATTATTTACTTGTTTAGTATAGTGTTAAATCAATTCTAACAACTGTAATAAGTGATGCCACCATAGACATCCTATTTCGCAGTTTCCATGTGAGTGAAAGAAGGGCCTGACGTAGGGTTGCCAGACGTCCCGATTTTGCGGGACATGTCCCGAATTTGATCACTTTGTCCTGAGTCCCGGATAGACCCTCCCGGGACGGCCTTTTGTCCCGGATTTCGTTCATCATAAAAAAAAAGTAAATAATGAAATAGACTAATAATAAATGAATAAATCAAATAAAGAACATTACATTATAAAATAAATTAAGTGAAGGTTTTCAGTTGAAATTATATTGATGAAAATACAATTTGAATAACCCAACGAATCAACGATGCTGCTAAAAGTTACGTGACGACTGACGCAGTCAATCGCGTTTGCAACTTGTTCCGTTGCTTGGCTGCGGTCCGGTGAGTGGCGAGTTGCACTCCTGCATCAGTACTGCATTAGCCTCTCATTCAAGTGTGTGTGCCTTTACTGTTTGCTACGGCCTACCTTTTTCATCTTTAAAACAAGATGTCAAAACGTAAATGTAAGTTTCGAGATGAATATTCCAGCGAATGGACATTTATCAAACAAGGCAGGAATTGTTATGAAGCAAACTGTCGATTATGCCATTGCAATTTCACTATTGAACATGGTGGGAAGAATGATATCAAGAGGCACATAGAAACCACAAAGCACAAACAAAACGTTTCCTCCACTTCAAAAGATGATAAAATAAAAAATTTCTTGATCAAGAAAAACACAGATGAAGAAACTAAAGGTGGGTACACACGTGCGAACCGAACCTTGTATTGTAACCGATTCTTGTAACAAAAACGCAAGTGTGGACGGTTCCTCGAACCGAACCCCGAACCCGCCCGCGAGGTTCGAGGCTCGGTTCGCCCTCCGTCCCGCCAATTGTCGGTTTTTGGGCTCCGAATCAAAGGGAGGTCTCTTTGAACGTTACGCCATGTGTGGACGGGACCTGTATTTACACGCGTAACAACAGAGGTTGCTGAACTTGTTAACACCGACTATGAACAAGACCGTCCACAGTAGAGTCCCTTGTTTTGGTCAGTCAGTACGTATATGTCTACCATGGCTGATTGAAGTGACGAAGAGGTCCTTCAATTTATTAGCTATTACGAAGAAAAGACTTTACTGTGGCCAGAAACTTCTTGGAATCTCATGTCAGCGAGTAATTCCCGACCACTGTATTCTACCCTTCTAGTATATAACCTTGATTGCCACCATCTTCTTTTATTTCGCTTCATCTTCGTTAAATAATGTGTATAAATATACGCAGCAGCTGCTACTTGCATGGTGGCCATCGTCGGTAAACAACCCGGACAGAGACAGACTGATGATCGCAGTGGATTGAAATGAAGTTACGTGCTTAACGTGGTTACGGTTCGTCCTCTACATTTTGACACCTTGTAACCGTATATGCGTAACTCAGTTACACATACAAGGTTCGGCTCTCACGTGTGTACCCACCTTAAGATAATAGCAGCAGAAGTTGCCATGGCCTTTCATACTGTTTGCCATAATCAGTCCTTCAGTTCAAATGATTGCACGAATGTACTACTGCCAACAGTATTTCCTGATTCCAAAATTGCAAGCAAATTTTCTAGTGCTAGGACAAAATGTTCTGCAATAATTAAAAACGTTCTGGCTCCACATAGCATTGCCGAAGTTGTTAAAGATACAAATAATTCTTCTTTTTATAGTATATCTACAGATGCAAGTAACCATAATGCTGAGAAAATATTTCCGTTGATTGTACAATATTTTTCACGGAAGAATGGCTTGCAGATAAAATTATTGCGAGTAAAATCCCTTCCAAATGAGACCTCGGAAACAATTTCAAACTTCTGTAGAGAGAGCCTCATCGAATTAGGACTGGATGTTAAAAAATGTGTAGCTTTTTGTGGCGATAACACTAATACTGAATTTTGTGGGACGTTTACGTAAAGGCACAAATAATGTCTTTTCGAAAGTCAAGGAAAGCATGAATGACTCGGTGGAAGGTGTAGGATGCCCAGCCCATATTCTCCACAATGCTGCACATACCGCTGCCAATGTCTTGTCTATTGATGTTGAAGTAATCGTTGTTAAAGTGTTTTCATACTTTAGTATTTACACTGTTCGAACTGAGAAACTGAAAGAATTCTGCGACTTTGTTGGTGTTCAATATGCATCAATTCTTTCTCATTCTAAAACTCGTTGGCTTTCTTTGATGAGGGCAGTCGAGAGAATTCTAAAATTATATGAAGCACTGAAATCTTTCTTTGCTTCTGAAGAAAAAGCTCCTCAAATTCTTTTAGATTTTTGTAACGATCCACTGAGCGAAGCCTACCTATATTTTGTTCACAGTCTTGAGTATGTATTTAGCAGCAGGATTATGAAGATTGAAAAGAGAGATAACAGCATTATTGAAGTGCTTGGCTGTTTAAAAGAAATAGTTGCTTTAATAAAGGCAAGAATGGATGAAAAGTTTATTCCTCTTAGTGTTAAACGGTGCCTTTAAGATGATGAATTCACATCTCAAGAGATGAAAAAATTCCTACTTGAGGTGGATAACTACTACGTCACTTGCCATGACTATCTTAAGAAATGGGCTTCATCGTTAGAAAGTTTTGATATCTTTTCATGGATGTTATTAGATACACTTCCAGCATGGGAACAAATACAATCGTCTTGTCTAGTGTTAAAAAACAAAGGTGTAAACATTGACGACAACGTCCTTTTCTGTCAGTGGTCAACATTTGAAATACTCCTTGATAAACAAATGCAGAGTAAACCTGAAGAATGGTTGACCAAGATGTGTCATGAAAAATGGCTTTCTATCCTACAGCAGTTCGACTTCGAAGAACAGTATTCTGAGATATTAATTTTGTGTCAATATTTTATTTAGTATACCTGCGCATAATGCAAATGTTGAGCGTGTCTTTTCTATGATGAGTGCTCAGTGGACTGACGAGAGGAATAAATTGGATGTGACAACTATAGAGGCTATTTTACAGTGTAAGTGGAACATAAATTGTCAATGCAAAGAATTTTACTGGCAGGTATTAGGAAATATGGAACTTCTAAAGAAAGCAAAATCATCTGAGAAATACAAATAAAATAAAAAGTTCAATTTTCATTATTTCTGTGCATACAATTTTCTTATTTTCATTTATCTTCAGTTTTCATATGAAAAAGATACTTTGGTATCTTAATTATTTGTAATGATTACAAATTTTCTGGATTAGTTTCCGTTTCTTCAGTTTCTTTATTGTAATTTGCATTAAATATTAGTTTAACAAATTTTTTTTCTTTATATCCTATTAAAATATTTGCTTGATGTTTTTCACTGCGTCTGTATCTATTTATATGATGTTTATCTGGGGATGTCTATGTATTAGAGAGATTTTAAGAATGTCCCGGATTGCTTATCTTGAAATCTGGCAACCCTAGCCTGACGCGGTTCCTTATCAAGTTATTTAATGCTGAGGGAAGGAATCCTGGTGTCAGTAGGATACCTTAAGTTTAGTCATCAATAGGCCTGTGCGACTTAAGTATTTTGTTCTTTTTCGTATCTTCCTTGGCGTATTTTATTATTCAAATGTTGGCCCCGTATTCGTAGTATGATTTAGGCCGATATTGCACATCAGATGCAAGATGTTAGGCCTACATTATTATTCAGAAGATGAACCAAATTCACAAGGAACAATCCCACAGGAGCCAGTAAATTGAAATTCTAGCAAATTTAGGAAAACCTGATTTTTTGCCTCACTGAAGAAAATAAACCATTATTAGGAGTGGTCTAATGACTCTAATCGGCCCTGGTCGTGTCGGTTGTGAGTCATTTAGGCCGTAACATCCAATCTGGCAAACGACTTCGGCCTAGCCAACGTAAGACGTTTGTTTATGGTATTTACCGTCATTATTTTATGTTTTACGTACATCCCCGAAGGACTAGTACTAAAAACGGCGCCCACTTGGGTGCTTACGGCCGAAACGGCCCGAACTCGGCCTAATAGGGTTAGCCTGGTAGTACACGGCAATTATTTAGATATATATGTTCTGTCCCTTATTTATTGTTCTGCGAGGCTATGTTCACATTATGTTTAATACAATCTTGGAAACGAATTATGAAATTCAGGCAAAAGGCCAGGCGCTGGGATCCATGAGGTCATTCAGAGATGAAAGTGAAATTGAGAGTAAAAGGTTTCGAAAGTGTATCAGCAGGAAAACCTTGCTGTAAGGTCATCATGTTCTGAAGACGTTGAACGGACAAAGAATGACATTTATTCTTTTTACTTCACTTCGTCACTTAAACTAATTTTTAAAAATAAATGAACAGATAAATAAAAATAAAAACACACACAAAGTGACGTTTCATGACATTTACAATTTAATTTAGCCAAATCTGTTAAACAAAACTCTACGTGTTTCTACATATTAAAATCGATTATCTGCGGTTAATGTATATATCGCAATTAACAATATCGACCGATAGGGGGTAGCGCTGTCAGTAAACCTCATAAGTCACAGCGTCCCTTAAGCAGTTAGCTGCAACCCTTTTCATCCTCTTAACTGCGCCTCCTTTTCTACTCTCTTCTCTCCTAACAACTGTTCCACTCCACATTGCAACTGCTTTGAGGTTTTCCTCCTGTTACACCGTTCAATTCTTTTCACTCTCGATTTCCATTCCGACGCTGATGACCTCATAGGTCCCAGTGCTTGGCCTTTGGCCTAAATTTTGTATTCCGTTCTAGTGAACTAGAGAAAACCTTGAACGGGACTTTGTAGACCAACATAATGAACGTGATGTATAATAAATACAATAAATACAATGCAAGTGGGAAATTACTTCAGTATTGACGTGACAAGGCAGGTTCACAAGTGATAATAGTGTTTGACAGAAAGAAATCTGACCCAAGGGAACTAGAGGTATATTGAATAAAATGGAAAGTATATCATTCTGTGAGTTTAAGATACTTTCTCTTATTTTTCATTTTTTAAAAACAAATCTTGATCTTTCTTTAAACTGTTCAGTTTGAAGAAACATGCCCATAGTTGTAACCGTACAAATATATTCAAAACTAAAAAATATAGTCTGGTCTATTCGAGGTATGATAAACTGTGGTTGCCTCGTAAGTCTTATGTGGTATTTTGATTACGTAGATGCAGGTTACACAGACACGGAAATTATTTTTCTTAATTTTATATATTTAATCCAAATTTTAACATACTTCTAATGCATTTCCCCAAACGGATTTGACAACTTTCACTTAAACCATCACTAAAGTTATTGCTTTCACTGTCATTTCCCGCATTTTCTTCGCAATTTCCTCCATTTTCTTTATCATTTCCTCCGTTTTCTTTGGCACTTCCACCATTGAAGTTTTGATCAGCTAAAAGAAACATTGGTAAACCCAAAACTGATTGAAAAAATTTCTTAACCATAAACTCGAGATTCCCTGTCGCCGTCAAATTTTCCTCTGGGACACTGCACGTCGCCCAAGCAACGCACCAAAACCATCTTTGAAGAAAACGAGACAAAAATCTTGAAGAGTCACTTTTGAGTTCCGTCGCAGACTCTCCGCTTTTGCAAGAGTAGATTTTAGTTGCCTTTGTCTTTGCTTCTCTACGCGCTTTCGAAGTTAATGGCGACGACGTCAGTGATGGCGTCATTAACGATGGCGTTAAACTACGACCGCCCACCCCTATTCCCATCAGCTCATTGGTGACGATGTTTTCGTTCTGTATAACCTCTTCGTTCTGGTTGTTGTTGTTGTTATTGTTATTGTCGTTGTTATTATTATTATTGTTATTGTTGTTGTTATTATTGCTGCTGACGACGACGTTGACTATGAACTGCACCAGGAGGATGGCGAAGCTGAAGAACCCGAAGATGGTGAATTCACCCTCAGGATACGGCGAAGGACACTCGACCTTCTTCCGCCCTTCCGAGGCGTTGGTGGAAACGCCGACCGCTGGACCATGTCTCAGAAAGGCCACGTCATCAATTTCCTCTCTATTGTCGTCCAAGGCGGTTTTCCCCAATTCTTCTTCTGGCAGGTTTCCGGTGTGAACGAAGCCACGGGAGAACACTTCCCGCTTAACGGGATGCGAGACGTTGCCAGAGTGGATGACAAAGTCGTTATTTTGCATTAAAATGGGCGCTTGAATTCTTCTTCGATGGTACGTATCTTCGAGCCACGGTCTAGACCTTGCTTTGGGAACTCCTCCCTCATCAAAGACCGTTTCGGTCTCTGTCAAGACGCCGGCTGGTGCCGAAGACCACAATAAAGCGGTCAAGAAAACAGCATTCATCCTTACTCCATCCTGAAAAGAAAATTAAAGTGAATTTAAGTTCTTTTCCAATATCATCTTATATTTAGATGAAAAGTCAGCCCTTGATGATCTTAGGTTAATTATATCTTAGTTTAACCAGACCACTGAACTGATTAACAACTCTCCTATAAATAGGGCTGAGCCCGAAGGATAATTTTTTTTTTTTACATGGCTAGGAACTAACAGGTTACTTAATAACCAGCTTATTGTGGGATCCGAACCACACTATATCGAAGAATAAATTTACAATCACCAGAAATACACTCCTCTGATTCCGCACTGCCACCAGCCGGGATCGAACTCCGGCTACCAGATTAGGTAGTCGAGCACGCAGCCCACTCATCCAGTGAGGAACTAACACCATATAAATAAGCAATGAATTAAGTACCTGGAGGCTATTCATATGTAATGGGCTTGGGGTTAGTTACCAGTAACCACACCCTAAAAGTAAAAAAAAAAAAATAAGTTAATATCCGCTGGAGTCAAAGCCTCCGTATTATGTGCTAATGTGTAGTCTATATTACAGTATAGTTGGTAATTATTACCTTAAGGCTGTTCCACGTAATTCCATTACCCATGGGTTGGTTACCTTGGTAATTCAGATCTCATAAGGTTTTAGCAAAATATGAATATCTTTCAATAAGATTCCTACATTGTACCATTTCTCATCGTATACCCCAAACATCTTCATAAATGCAAGAACCCATGCGCAAACAAGTACTCTAGGCTAATTTGGAAAACGTCTGTCAACTAGGCATATGCTTACCTTTTGCACAACCGTAACAAAAACGTTTACACTATATGAACGTTATCTCGAACTCTTATCAAAGGTGAGCCGGAAAAACGTTTGTTTATCCAATGAAGCACAGAACAAAGGATCTTATTCCCACTCAGCAAACACCGACGCACAGACATATTCGCACGGAAGCCAAACCTGGGCTCAACTAACAGTAACAACGGCAGGAGAGAGACAGAGACTGGAAGTGAAGGAGACGTGCACACGAGAGAGAGAGAGAGAGAGAGAGAGAGAGAGAGAGAGAGAGAGAGACCGGTTCACTGAGACATTCACCTCCGAGCTGTAACCATGTTGGATCGAGTGTACGGACTTCGGTCTACTCCCTGCCTAAGTTCAAATTTCAGTGCTGATTGGTAAGTCTTTTCAATTTTCAACGGCTTTAAGTAAGGTTTAATTTACTTGATGTTAAGTGCCTATTTTTGGTGTTGTTTTTCTTTAAGAAAAATATGATTTGCATTGCAATTAAGCGTCTGAAATGAGAATATTTGTTTAAAGTTACGACAGCATGATTTGAAGTCCAAGTCATCGGATACCTTTAGGGAAAATAAATTGTTTTTTGATGAAATCTCAGCAAGTAATACTTTTAAAGCATTTCGAAATAGCAAATTACAATCGTATCCTAGTTTTTTTTTTATTGGTGTATGATTATATAAATTGTTTGACATTTAATCATAGGGGACTCCGACAAGTTTATATTCCCTGTTTTCGCATTCAAACCGCAAGTAGCTTAAGTTATTTACTTCTATTATTCGCAGTTAAACTGGAAATCAGGTACCAGTGAATTAACCGCGGGTGCATATTTCCTGGCATAAAAGATACGACATTATCAAACTTTGTAATAATACTACTTCCATTCTACAAAGATGGTGCGTCAGCGAAGATAGAGGAGTAGTACCGTTACCGACCGCAGACTGTACCTGAGGCGACAATGAACTTGGTGTGTGTGTGTGTGCGTGTGTGTTTTTCTCCGTTATGTAATAATCCTGACGCCTGACGGTTCAGTGGTTTCGAACCTGGCCTTACTATACTCTGTTTTTTTCCATCTGTCCATCCGCCTGTGGTGTTTGCGCATGGTAACACTGCGTCCCGGGCTTAAATAATATCTTATTTCGAATATTAACGGTGTAATTCGCATACATTAAATTATTCAAACACTTTTCAGTTGCAAATTTACACCCAGATATTTTTTATTTTTTTTTTTTTTTTTTTTTTTTTTAGCTGATAGGTAAGATGGGTGAAAGAAGAGTGAGGGTAGTTAGCTAGATAACCTTGGTAGGGAATAGTTTAGAAAGTTAAGTATTAGTAAGAGTAAGGTAAAGTGTGGTTTATCCACGATTATATTTGGGTAAGGGTACAATTTTCTAGCTAATATTAACATAATACAATAATGATTATACATTATATGACATGGTGAATTGTACAGATTACATATTTTGAATTTTATTGCATAATATAATCATATTTAATAAAGTTCCAATTTTCTAACTCTAAACTTAATTTTAATTATCATAATGATTTTGCATTATATCTACATATTAAATTCGACAAATTACTTTTTCACAAGACATTTCTTAATTAATAGTATAATGGTCGAGGTTCATCGCGATGAATATATGAAGATACTCTTCTCCACCATCTGTGGTCTGTGTTGTTTGGGTCAAGTTTCTCTCTTCTACTTCTGATTCTTCTACTAATTCACTATTGTATTGAACTAGTTTACTCCATATATTGGTTGCCAGTCTGTATAATCTCTGATTAATTGGTTCTACTTTGTATTTTTTATGTATTTGTTCTATATTCAGATCGTCATCTTCTTGATTGTTTCTCACTACAGACCTTAGAATCTTATTTTGGAATTTTTGTAATGCACTTATATTGGGTATTGGTGGATATTCCATTATTGGTCTGATTAGGCTTTTGTAGAAATGGATTTTGATAGATGTGTTCATATTCCTAAACCTTTTCAGCTTTGTATTTTGTGTTCTTGCTATCCTTAGCCTTTCTCTCACATGTCTTGATATTCCCCTTTGTCCGAATTGCATTCCTAGTATTCTTGTACTTTTAGTAAAATTCATTGGTTGTTGGTCTAACAATATTTGTGCAGGTTTGTATGCAGATACCGATACTAGTTGGAATTTGGATTTATTTGTCTTTATCTTCCACTTCTTTTCAAATTTATTTATTCTTTCAATTTGGTTCATTGTTTTTTGTGCTACTTGTCTTTTCAAATTTTGGTCCCTTCTCCTTGTACGTTTTTCTGGGTGTATGACTATTTGAGTTATATCATCTGCAAAGCAGACATCAGTACAGTACTCTGGTGGTGGAGTCATATCTGATGTATATAATATGAATATTGTTGGACTGAGTACAGATCCTTGTGGGACTCCACTTAGTAACGGGAATGGATTCCCTATGTAATTTAGTGACTTGATTGCTGCTGTTCGATCTTTGATGAAGTTGCATAGTATTTTCTCAAAAATGCCTGGAAGGTTGAGATGTAATATTTTGTATTGAAGTCCTTGTATCCATACCTTGTCAAATGCCTTTGTTATATCTCTACATACTAGGTTGCATAGGTATCTACTTCTTTGTGACAGTGCAATGCTCTCATATATTGTTGCTATTGCAATCTGGGTTCCTCTTCCTTTTCTAAATCCATATTGACTTTTATTGTGTAGCTGATTACCTTCTAGGAACAACACTAGTCTGTTGTTTATTATTTTTTTCAAATATTTTTGCCAGGTATTTCTAGTAGTGATATTGGTCTAAAATTCTCTACCTGGCACGTATCTTTTCCTGGTTTGGGTATCAAAATCATTATTGCATTCTTGAATATAATTTTATTTACCTAAAACTTACACATAGCGTAACTATTTAAAGCCCGGGACGCAGTGTTACCATGCGAAAACACCACAGGCGGATAGACAGATGGAAAAAAACAGAGTATAGCTAGAGCCACGAGATCGATCCCACGGTGTAGGTAACGCGTATCGACGTAGATAACAAACCAAAGTAGCACCGAACGAACTTTGTAGTATGTTTGGGCTGAGTCGAGTAAGCGTTTTTTTTTTCTTCTTTTTCTTTTTTTTGGGGTGGGGGATGTTACTATTGTTTCAGCCCCGATCCAGTAGTGTTCTATCAGGAGCTAAGATATTTGTTTATTCACTTGTTATTACGGACCCTAGATATCATAGAACGCTGTGAGATTGCAGCGAGAATACACTTTTATAATACACACACACACACACACACACACACACACACACACATATATATATATTATATATATATATATATATATATATATATATATATATATATATATATATATATATTTATATATATATGCCATTCATTTTGCAGGAAGATGCGCGTGGCATTGGTCACCAATCTGGTCGTCTTGTTTTGTCTTTCGAAACCTGTAGCCGGCAGTGCGATCAGGCCAAAAGGCGGCCTTTTGAATGTAACCCAACCTGAGGTCAGATCTCCAAAGACTCAGAAATGGTTCGAACTCGAGCCTCCTCCTCGTCAGCGCTTCGTCAGGAGCAAAAACGACGCCTGTCCCCCGTCCCAGCCGGACCCAGCCGCCTCCATCTTCAACTTCCTGAGCAGCACCGTCTTGGTAACAAACGTGGCCGTCAACATGATCGTCAGCATCAACACCTACAACAACAATAACAACAACAATGACAATAATAACAACAACAACGACAACAACTTCAATAGCAACTCGCTCATGTTCACGAGCATGAACACTAATATGAACACGGCGATGCTGCCGGGAAAGAGAAAAAGAAGAAGTAGAACCACAACAAACGCCGAGTGCAGCTGTGAAAGTGAGACCCCAGATATGGTCGAATTTAGAACCGGAAGAGAATCTACAGGTCCAGATTCTCCCGCTCTGGAGATGAGGCAGGCAGAGGCTTATCAAAATGATATGCGTGTGCCAGAGACTTCCACTGACGTAGTGAATGATGTGTCCAGCGTTTCAGGGAGTTCCAGAGGCGAAGTGCAAGGAATTTCTGCCGTTCCAGAGATTTTCATAGATGCTGTGAGTGACATGTACAGTGTTTCAGGTAGTTCCAGAGACGGAGTGACAGGAATATCTAGCCTTCCAGAGATTTCCATAGACACAGAAAACACAATGGCTAGTGTTCCAGGTAATTCAATAAACCCAGAGAACCAAGTTCCCAATATACTGGAGAGGACACCTTCAAATTCGACAGAGATGAGCAACAACCCATCTTGGAATCATTCAGAATGGAATGTACTCAACTGGAACATCATGGAATGCGTGTCTTGGTTTATCTGCCAAAGGCTTAAGAGCAAGCAAGAGTCTTCAGTAGCCGCATGGATTATGGAAAATATGACCGTCTCCATACTGGAAATGGAAATTGCCTCTTTCCTAAACAATAAACAAATTGCTCTTCTCAGAAGAGCCATTTTTAAAGGAAGATATTCTACCAGCTGTGATCATCTCTGGAAGAAATGCCACTCTTTGATGTGAACTGTTTGTGACGAAGTGGGAAACTGAATGACTGAGTTACTGTTATAACTGTTATAATCTAACATGACATTGACTGACATTGGGCATAGACAAGAAATATGTTAGTTTTCAAAATAATTTATTATTTGCACATTCAAGAAACAATATTAAAAATGTATAATGTCATATAATAGCTATTTATTTATATACTGCGTGTCTCATAAATCGACCATGTAACGTGATACTCGTTCATTAATAAAAAAAAATATTATTACAATGTTATCCTTTCATTTCATTATTAATATTTCAGAGTAGCATGAAGTCACCAGTAAATGCATTTAAGTTAATGTTGCTTTTGAATTATACTATCAGGTATTTCTTTTGAGTTACAAAAATACAAAATAATTGCTAAGAACTATATATATGTTTACTCTGTCCTTTGCATACATTTTAAGCATCAAACTTTCAGAGTGGCTCTTGTATATAGAAGAAGAAGGGTAGCTTCTGTCTTCTGTAAGCTTTGGAATTTCCTTCTTCCCTGTGTATTACCCAACTCTTAGGACGCGATTACACCTAAAGAATCGACTGATTCCATTCATGGAGAATCATTCGACTCGAGTCATTCTGAATTATCACCGTTCACACTGACTGAATATGGGTGCATGAACTTAATGCTGGAAGACTTGAACTATGGACCTTTGGGCATTTGTTCCCAGATTTGGTAAATAATTTTTAAAATATTTTGTTTATTATTTCGGAAACTGAAATTCCCGGTGGTATAAAATTAGCAGAATGCTAATTACCACCGTGCAGCTTGAATTGGCGGGAAAAAAAAAAGCCTTTATTCCTGAGGTGAGATGTACAATAATGAGAACAAAGAAATGTATTGCACGTAGGCAGGTCTGGTATGAGACAATTGTAAATAAAATGAACAAGATATACTAAGAAATCTTTTATTTCTGGTAGTGAATACAGTTATGGCCTCTCTCTCTCTCTCTCTCTCTCTCTCTCTCTCTCTCTCTCTCTCTCTCTCTCTCTTAGGCCTAGTGCTCAGAGGTTCTATCGCTAGCATGTGATGATGACGGTGTATGTGGGGCTGGTTTGAAGAGCTTCCTACGAAAGGCTTCGAGTATTTCTATCCTGACGTCTATACTGTCACGGGGCGACAGTTGTTTCATTAGAGGCAGCAGACTCAACAGAAACTGGCGGTCTGGGTCAATGTCTAGAGTTCTAGAAGCCGCTTGTTCCCGCATCTTCTTCAGTTGCCCTGAGAACTCCGGATCAGTTTCACCTCCATTATCGTTGGGACGTTTTTTGATGGCGTCTGTGATAAAGAATTTCGTTTCTTGAACAGATGCGTCGTCGGGCGCGTCCTGGAGTGCGGAGGTTGAAGTGTTGTCAGGGGCGTCGTACACTTCGGAACTCGCGTCCTCCTCAGGGGGCGTCGGGGCATTTGAAGATGTTGCTCCTCGCGGGGTCACGTGGGGGATGAGGAATTCCATGGCGTCGTAGAAGACCCACCTCCTGGTTTTGGCGGTTGGTGACCCGAGTGGTTTGTCCCTGATCTTTCTCATTTCTCTCATGAAGTTGCTCCTCAGCTGGTGCCATTTTTCCTTGCATTCGGCTTCTGAAAAAAAAGTAAACTGAAATAATAATAATAATAATAAAGTACGTTTCGTATAACATCTTTTCTAGACGCAGTCATATAACATTCTCTCAAGGCTGTGGGTGGTAAGCAGAGTAGGAACACAAAAATATTCAATGTTACTTGGTGTGTGGGGGAAGGAGTTAGGAGGGGGAGGCGGTAAGTCCGGCCAAGTCAGGGCACGGCGCCCGAAGTTAGGTTAGGACTGTTGCTGCCAAAGAATCCGTATGTAGTGAATAATAAAACTTGTTAAATCACCTGTGCATTTCATTTCGGTAGCAATCTCCTTCCATAGGGCAGCTATTGCATCCCGATCTCGGTGCATAGGATCCCAAGGATCATAGATAGCGCTTCGCTCTCGTACTAAATTAATCAGGACCAATGGTAGCATGGTGTTCACCCCAACGTGGATTCGCCGTCACTGATCAAAATTTGGCCTCAGCCGGCTCAGCAGCTTGAATCGATTCGATTCACCTTGCGTGATTTGTTCCATTGGAGTTAACGCGGCGAATCGAGACGAATCATGAATCGTGCTGATTTGAATCGATTCGATTCGCTTGGCGTAAACGTGGCCCAGTAACGGATTTAAGGGGGTGGGGGGAGGGCACCTGGTCACCCGCAACCCCCCCCAATCGATATGAATAATAGAACATTGTACATTGTTTTCTTTCAATAAATCATTTCTATCAGCAAAAATGTACTTGTTTATTGATTATTTCAACAACTAATAATGTGTATATATATGTGTGTGCATACATATATAAATATTGATATATATCTATCGTATGTTTGTACGTTACAAATGTATGTTATGTATATAATCCTAAGCATCAGTGCCACCCCACCTATACCACGAAAGACTTCTAAATCCGCCACTACGGCCGGGCTGGTGGATCAATCGCTTTCTTGAAGTTTCTTCACGGTTAAGCCCTAGACTTATTCTCGATCAGGTGTGGCTAGGGTATAGAGACCGAGGTCTGGCTTAGAGATGAGACTAAGTTCCCCGTCTCATCATCGGCCTAAATATCAGACCTACAGATCACGGGGATATTACACCAGCAGTCATGGTTAATCAGCTTTCCTGAATAGTCATGAGTAAAGTATTAGAAGGAAAAGTTCTCAACAACAATCCGATTCAGAATAACACAAACAACAGCGGATGAAAATACAAGTTTCTCTTCAATTATTTATTGCTTCACATATAATCAAGTCATCCAAAAACGATGAATAATTAAGCAGAATTATTTGTTTGCAAACACTCTTCAGATGCTTCTATATTTATTGGTTTTTAAAACAGAAGGTTAACAGGAAAAGTCATGAGAGAGAAAAAAAATCGATTTAGGTACCCAACAGTGAATATAATCAAATAGCATTTTACACAATTTATGAATGACCAGTCTGTTCGATTTTCACTTTTCGTATAACTATAATTTCTTTATTTTTTGCCCGTTTTGAAAATACCCTTTCGCTTCGTCTTCATTTTGCATTTACAACTCCGGAATCGTCCAGAGGACATCCCTAGACCATGAAGGACAGAACCCACCACAAAGTTACTGAAACTCCTCCCGCCCACATTATTGTCGTTCATGTTCATCGTCATAACCATATTCATATTCTCGTTCCTGTTATTGTCGTTGTTATTATTGTTGTTGTTATTATTATTGTTATTGTTGTTGTTGCTATTGACGACCACGTTCATGATGAGCTGAGCGGTCAGAATGGCCGTGCTCATGACCGCCATGACGTTCACGCCGTCGCCGGGAGCTGCGCATTTCCCGCTCATCCGTTTCGTCCGGCTGGGTGCCATGATGATCACTCGGGCGTTTGTCTCCACCCAACTCGGAGATGAGTTCGATGAGGTGGTGTTTTGGTAGTGTTCCTCGGCGAGCGGAGACCAAAAGGCTGCCAGAGATGAGTTCAGGATCATTCCGAAGTAAGATCGTTTCGGCTTCGTCAAATCTGAATGCTTCTGATTCGAGGAAACAGTTTCACTTTGACGACGCGAGATTACGTGAAATATTTTCATGTTTTAATGCACACCACAATCAAACTTTTATCTTCTCCACTTTATTAAAAAGGAATTTACGATCCTTGCATGATTATTCGTCATTTTACAAGAGGAAATGTAAATGTATTGGTAGCCATTCGCGCACGACGCGCAGTACCTAGGAATTTAACTCAAGGTAAAGAATTCAGGCTAAAAGTTTCCACAGCACTGCGCAGCTGTTATTCTGCGGCCGCGTAAAGCTCGAATGAGGTCTTTAACAAAGTGTGTAAGAGAGTCGACTTTCAAGTTGTAACGCCCATCAGTGCGCAGGCGCAGATGGGTGACCCAGATCGACGGTGTTGGTTTTATTTACGCGTATTTGTTCTTTAAAATATGGTCCTTAATGTTGAATTATACCATGGTGTTTCCACTTGAATAATGATTGACATGTATGACAAGATTCACGTTATGATAATAATAACTTATCGTTATTATAAGTCTACCGCCACAGTTTTCTATGAACATTGTGAATAATCAAATGACTAAGACTTCCGTTTAACTGGATGGGTATACAGCCACCTGGAAAGGAAATGAAATTCATTAATTTACACTCTGACATACAAACTCAAATAGTATATATATATATATATATATATATATATATATATATACATATGCATATGATATAATACAAAGATACTGACGTGTAGACGAAGCAGAGAAAGGCAAATATGCAGGCCGCTATGGCGAAGATCGAGCCAGGAAAGACGTCGATGGTGGCGTTGTAGACGGCCGTGAAGAAGGGTCCGTTGAAGAGCGGAATGATCGTCTCCCCGAGGGCGACGATGGCGAAGATGCTGCCCAGTTCCTCCGGCGGGACAAGCTTCGACAGCGCTCCGCGGGACGCGGCGAAACTCGTCCCGCTGAAGAGGAAGGTTCCCACCACTGTGTTCATGTTAAAAATAATAACATTAATAATTGAACAGAATAGAGTGTAGAATTGAAGCCAAAGGCCAAGAGCTAGGACCTATGAGGTCAGTCACCGCTGAAAGGAAAATTGAGAATAAGGGGCAGCAAAGTGTAACAGGAGGAAAATCTCAAAGCACTTGCACTGTGAAACAATTGTTAGAAGAGGGAGGAAAGAATGCGAATGGAGGAACAGTAAAAGGAATGAAAGGTGCAGCAGCAAATGGCCAAACGGACGCTGCAAACAACCTCAAGTAAATAATAATAACGATGATAAATATAATAATAATTGAACTTTAAAAGTTCAAGCCAAGATACAATGCATTACTACTGAAGCCAGTATCATGATTATGTCATAGTTATACCCGCAAGCGGCCTTAGAGAGATTCTAGGATTTTAGTTTTCTGTAAAAGGAAACTATGGTACCGGCTTTGTCTATCCATCCGCACTTTTTCTGTCAGCCCTCAGATCTTAAAAACTACCGAGGCTAGAGGGCTGCAAATTGGTATGTTGGTCATCCTCCCTTCAATCATTATACATATCAAATTGCAGCCCTCTAGCCTCAGTAGTTTTTATTTTATTTAAGGTTAAAGTTAGCCATGATCGTTCTATTGGTAATGATATAGGACAGGTCACCACCGAGTCGTGGTTAAAGCTTCATGGGCCGCAGCTTTGACTATACGCTATAGCAGCTATACAGAAAATTCGATTGTGCAGAAGAAACTTTGGTGCATTTTTTACTTGATGTTTAGGCCAGTCCCTTACGACGCTCCTGATTGGTTGTTGATAAGCCAATCACAGGGTTGGAAACTCTCAGTCCCGCGAGAGAGTTCACATGGGTGAGATCTATGATCCACCTCTCCTGAAAGACGTACTACCTCAGGAGAGGTGGAACATAGATCCTATCCATGTGAACGCTCTCGAGAGACTGAGAGCTTCCAGCCCTGTGATTGGCTTATCAACAGCCAATCAGGAGCGTCGTAAGGGACTGGCCTAGACATCAAATGCACGGTTGATGTGAATCTACTTTAGTAATAGTAATGTCAGCGTGACGGTTTCCGTCTGCACACTCTTTCACTACGATTACTTAGGCCTATAATTTCCTCAATCTTGAATATAATCAGATGCATCAAAAGCACAGGAAAGTTCCATTTTGTAATGTCATACAGGTGCGTTTAATGAAATTACTCATCCAGCAATTTGTCCTGAGAGGCATTGGAATGATAAAGTCTACGGGATTTTGTTGTCCTTTTTCATTGTCACTCTTTGGATACAAGTATGTAGATTCCCAGTAATCTAGCAATCGCTGTCATAATAATATTATGTGTTTAACTGAATTCATACCAATGCATCGTTATTGCAGATATTGTTAAAGGCCTTAGGAACGAGAAAAATGTGCAAGTCAGTCTACAATCTGATCTCATAACGTTTGAAGAGTGAGGTGAGAGAGAGAGAGAAGTGGCGTATTGGTTTAAGTTCCCTAAAGCACAGCTCTTTTTTCTAGAGTTGTCACGCGAGTGTGGTGAGGGAAAAAAAAACAAGTCACAATTTTGGCTAGGAAAAAATCAGTGATTTACAGTGGCCGTTAACGAAGTCACAGGGAAGAAAAGTTCGCGACATTTCTTGGAGGTCATTATATTTTGATATTTACAGTCTTTTATTCATGTTTTTACAGTAATCCTTAACTGGCTTCTACTAAACACGCCGCAAAAATGGATACGTGGATACATGCCGGATTAAAACCCTTGGGGTCACTAGGGGTCACTATCTGGAAAAGTTAAATGTGGCTTTTTTTCTGACTTATTTTACCTGTGACTTTTTTTTTTTTTTTTTTTTTTTTACCTGGATTCACTATACGCAAAACCTATATTTTTTTGTTTGTGTGGTGTTTTTACGTTGCATATATAGAACCAATGGTTATTCAGCAACGGGACCAACGGCTTTACGTGACTTCCGAACCACGTCGAGAGTGAACTTCTATCACCAGAAATACACATCTCTCACTCCTCAATGGAATGGCCGAGAATCGAAACCGCGACCACCGAGGCGGGACGCCAACACCATACCAACCACGTCACTGAGGCGCTGCACAACCTATCAAATCTAGGCTCAAACAGAAAGAATAAACTTTTTCATACAGTCTCATAGGACAGAGGCCAATGGGACTAGCAACCTCATGTCCTTTCCTAGGCTAAGCTTGAAGTAAACCAGAAAAAAGTTGTAGACCTAGCTCTGAAAAGCGAAGAATCATGAAAATAAAAATAAGATATCCAGCCCACAATTATTTTATATTATTTACTATATTAATATTTTGAAGGAAAAAAGTTTTCAGTAAACGAGAAATTATATTTTATAAAGGCATGACTACTATTTACTACTATTTCTCTACGTGTCACGATTCTACTTAGGTAGCAGTGATCTACACAATTTATCGCTAGAATATAATTAATGGACATTTTTTTTTATTTACATTTTCTCTATGTCATATATATGTTACTATGTTTTATTTTGTCGATATCATTCGAAACATGTACTAGCTCTTGTTCATGTTTTCACGTTCGCCTCCGAGGTGCTAGTACTAAACGTGGTAGAAGCTCCTTCGGACGCCGTGTTTAGTACTAGCCCCTCGGGGATTAAAGTATTATCTTCGTGTGACCGTCTACTTTACGTTTCCCGTACGGTGGTATAAAATCTGTACGATCTAGATATTTGTGCCTTCTATCACTCACCTACATACATAACCCAGCCCATGGGCGCTGTGGCCATGATGATGTTGGACATCATGAAACAGATGGCTCCCAAGATCCCCACCAGGCAGTCGTTCAGTTGGTAACCGTAGCTCAGAATGGGCATCATAATCATCGTCCCTGTCGCAGTGAAGAAAGAGCAGAAGAAGATGAGGAAAGGGAAGTGGAAGAGGAATACAGGATTTAGGCCAAAAGCCAAGCGCTTAGGACGTATTAGGTCATTCAGCGCTGGAAAGGAAATTGAGAGTAGAAAGGTTTGAGATGTGTAACAGGAAGTTGCTCTATGAAACAATTGGTAGGCGAGGGTGGAAAGTAAGATGGAAGAAAGAGAACATGAATGGAGGGACAGTAAAAGGGATAAACGAAGTTGCAGCTAGAGACCGAAGGTATGCTGCAATGAATCTTAACTAATGTCTACGTGTTCTGAGGACACAACGTGGGGAGATGTGGAAGAGGGAAATGAAGAGTAGGCGAAGGATGGTGGACCGTGGAAGAGGTATGAAAGTCAAATGAAAAATACACTTCATTAGTACGAGTAGGTCTATGTCAGTGAGTTGAGTACGTTTTTTTTTTTTTTTTTTTTTTTTAATATTTGAATTTCTAAGACGTTCTGCATCGGAAACCAATGTTATGCTGAAAAGAAAACTTTCAAACAAGGGTTCCGTGGCGTATCTTTAACAGGGTTTTCAGTACAATGATGAAGAACTTTACTTTATTAACATATAATAGTCAGACAGGATTATCAGATATAGATCAGAACTTAAGCTGAAGACCTCTATGGCTTTAGTCAGTAGACACCCACCAAAGAAGACGCTGCCTGCAAAGGATAGTCCGATAGCTTATTTACCTGGAGTAACACTTACGAAAAGCCAAGTAATGATGTGTGTGAGTGTGTATCATAAACATATAATATATATTATTATATATAATAATATATATATATATATATATAACATATATATATATATATATGATATATGCATGTATGCATATTTAATAAAATATACACACAACATATATATATATATATATATATATATATATATATATACATATATATATATATATATATATATGTGTGTGTGTGTGTGTGTGTGTGTGTGTGTATGTATGTATATGTATATATATGGCTACGAGAAAGGCAACCTAATTTCCTAATCTAGACCAGAAAATAACAAGGCGGGATCCGACCTCCAGCTTACTCGGAAAGCGTGCACGATTTTCACCTGACGCTTAAGTTGTGAACATTATATTCCTAACTTAACATGAAGTGGTCTTTATAATTAATACTCATAATTTGTACTACTCTTACTAACAAGGATTCAAATAAAAAGGACGCAAATTAAACTTGTTCATATGCTCTCAGTTATAAGTGGAAACCCAAAATAATTGAACAAAAATATATCCTCTAAATTCAGTACATCAAATAAATTAAATTGTGCTAAAATCTACAGACCGATAGTCCGTTGTTTCACTAACGAAAAATAAAATGCGTTATATTTCATCATTAAAGATAATTTTTCTATACTGCTTAACATGCGCGTTATTCACTTTTTCATATTTGCATTTAATCATAAATATCCTATCCTAAAATTCCTGTACCTTTTACTCAATGCAAACTACTTTTTTCGTACCTTTCTTACGCTCCCATCGCGAACAAAACGAAGTAGTTTGTAAGCTTATTCCCGAGTAAGCGATATATATATATATATATATATATATATATATATATATATATATATATATATATATATATATGAGAGAGAGAGATAGAGAATGGGGGGGGGGGGGGGAGAGCCTCAAATGAGCTCACTCCGACTTGCCGCCAGATTCTAATATAAGTCTATACTCTGTTTTTTTTTTTCATCTGTCCATCCGCATGTGGTGTTTTTTTCACATGGTAACACTGCTTCCCGGGCTTTAAATAGTTACGCTATGTGTAAGTTTTAGGTAAATAAAAGGATATCTGGGTGTAGATTTGCAACTGAAAAGCGTTTTAATAATTTACTGTATGCGAATTACACCGTTAATATTCGAAATAGGATATTGTTATTATTGTTGAATGTAAGCTGAATGTGACTATCTAAAGCCCGGACGCATTGTTACCATACACAAACACCACAGGGGGCTGGACAGATGGAAAAAAAAAACCGAGTATAGTGAAGCTTGTCCTTACCGATAGCGCTGACCGTCCCATGAAGACCATGAAGATGGTGTAAT
>NC_087211.1:75445639-75504252 GCF_015104395.2 Macrobrachium nipponense | reverse complement strand
AGATCCAACTTAGAAGATACCAAGTAAAATTTACAGTACAATAGCACTGCACATCCTAGAGTACTGTGGTGGTAATGACAGACATTTTAGTGGGTCGTTAACCACTGACAGACGCCCCACAACGAGTTGGGAGGGGGAGGGGGAGACAGGATCTGCATCCAACATTGGAGATCCCAAGTAAAATTTGTACTACAATTAGCACTGCACATCCTAGAGTACTGTGGTGGTAATGCCAGACATTTTAGTGGGCGGTTACCCCCTGACTGACACCCCACAACGAGTTGGGAGGGGGAGAGGGAGGTGGAGACAGGATCTGCATCCAACATTGGAGATACCAAGTAAAATTTGTACAATAATAGCACTGCATATCGTAGAATGCTATGGTGTTAATGTCAGACATTTTAGTGGGTGGTTTCCCCCCTGACAGACATAACCTACGATTGGAGGGGAGAGATGGGACTCCTTGAAATTATCTATCTTGAAAATCTATCATAAGCAGTATTAATATTAGAAATATGGTAATTATCTAAAATTTGTGAGCCTAAGAAAGTGTAAAAGACAAAAAATTGAAGAAATATTGTGATGTTTCAGGATAAGAATTACTGCCCGAGTTATTTTTTTAAATTCCTATTGAAGTATGGAATATCTCACTTCATTAATTCCATCACATCTATATGACAAACTATTTATGAGACTTACTACTTTCTATAGTTTCATACACAAATATATATATATATATATAATATATATAAATATTATATAAATAATATACATATAATATATATATATATATATAATATATAATAAATATATAATATATATATATATATATATATATATATATATATATATATATATATATATATTAGCACTATCCTTTGGTGTGGAGTTATTACTTCACACAAAGTAGTATTTTTTTCTGAATGGGAGGGGTCACAAGTGACAACAGCTACAAGTAAGTGTGCTGAGCATTTTTGAATAATTAAACCAGTCATATGGTGCCACTCTCAATTCCTCTAAAAAAAGAAATGTAAGATAAGTATTCTCGTTTTAGTAGCGTCTTTGGTCATTTTCTGTTCTTTTTGCAGAATAGGCCTATAGTTAGGGCACTGCAGCCATGTCGAGGTTCGTAGCCCAACGTATCTTGCCACCAACTGAATTGTTCTTTAGTTGCTGTTGGTTCGTGTGGATGAAATGGAATTTTTATCGGATATGGGAGTTGGATTGATATTAAGACCAAAGTCCCGTCATGAAGAGCCGTTTTAGCACCCGCACATTCACAAAGAGATGATGTATCACAACACAATTAATTACTAGAAACAGAAATGTGAATGAATTGTTCAAGATTGGCTAACTACAAAACATTTTCCCCCATTCTATTCCCCCTCCCGAAGTTGACGATCATACAACTTGGAGCTCCTGACTCCCAAATTAAGTAGGCCTAAAATAATAGCATGTCAATTATCTAATAGTCCACTTATTTTCGGCTGCCCCACTCAAATTGATCTGTACGCTTTCACCAAGTATCCGGTATCATATATATTCAGGGAAGAAAATTTAAACTCCGCTAAAAATTTTACTTACGGGCAAATCAAGGCGAAAATTGCCAGCAGTTTTATGTTTAAAGACAACTGGGCGTGTTTGTCTCTTAACTTCCCGCCGGCACGCACCACAGCCAGCCTATGCAGTGTTTCAGTACAATCTATCGATGCTGGCTTTAACGACCATTATTTGGCTAATTTTCCCCTTAGTAATATTTTTACTTTCATTGTTCATTATTCCAGCAGACAGGTACACATCATACAATATCCTCATGTCTGTTCAATGTATTTACCATTGCTAATATGATTTATAATGCGTCTCCAACAGTCATAAATATCGGACAACCGAAAGTGCAAATATGTCAGTTGTGTGCAAGTCATAGGGCGTCAATCACTGGAGTAGCGATCTCCCTGCCGAGAGGGACTCCGGGAGGCCATATTTAAAGGTCTCGGTCCAACTCTTAGTATTATATTTTATTACTATTATTTTTTTAATCTTTATTATTATTATTATTTGACCCAATTTCACAGAGAAAAATTACCTTATGAAAACAGGCCTAAGCACTCCGACCATTGTGGTCAAGGCCTAAGCATCTGCTCTTGGATCTAAGCAATGTGAAGCATAAATGGTTCCTGTGTAAATTACAGGACTTTCTTTGCACACAGTAGCGAAGCACTAACTAAACAGTAATGTAGTACAATCACTAAACAGTAACATTCACAATGCACATACACTCAGTAAGCACTCACATTTACATACATTCACTATACACTCACACACACACACACACACTCTTAACATACACTCACACTCAATAGAGTCAATAACACCAAACACTGAATACCCAACACTCACTAGGCACTCGCTAAACACTAAATCCAACCTAAACGCCTAAAACACTAAACTCACTAAATACTCATTATACCCCAAACACACTGTAAACATTCACTAAACACTCACGTAATTCTAAACATTAATTAAACAATTAACACTCACTAAACACTAAGAACTCATTAAATGCTAAATGCTTATCAAATCCTAAACACTTATTAAATACTAAACAGTGAATGAACATCTACGCATTAAAAACTCAATAAACACTTACACACTAAACATTTGCTAAACACTAACATTCACAAGACATTAAACATTTGCTAAACACTAATATTCACAAGACATTCACTAAACAGCAACATTCACAAGACATTCACTAAACACTCACTGAATACTTACTAAACATTCACCACACAAACAATCACAAAACTTTAACTGAACCTAAACACTCGCTAAACAATCACTGAATACTTACACACTAAACAGTCACTAAACCCTAAGCGCTCACTGAATACTAACACACTAAATATTCACTAAACACTAACAAGACATTCACTAAACGCTCACTTAACATTCACAAAACATTCACTAAAACCTTAAAGACAAAACATTCATTGAATACTTACACAATAAACCTTCAATAACATTCATTAAATCCTAAAGACTCGGTAAACATTCACTGAATAGTGACACATTAAACAGTAGTAAACATTCACTGAATACTGACACATTAAACAGTCACTAAACCCTAAACTAAACATTCATCAAACACTTACTCATGAACATTCACTAAACGCTTACTCACTAGACCCTAACAATTCGCTAAACACTTACTCAATAAACATTAACGATAAAAAAATTCACAATCACATTCATTTTTCATTTCTCTTGATTTCTTTACATTGATGCTAGGTGATTGTTTTTTTTTTTTTTTTTTTTGGTCTAGTTTGCAGTCTGATAGTGATAAATTTCCTCAGGATAGTGGCAAATCTCAAGTTAGAGATAAAGTGAAATCCTCCAACCAGACACGGCTGGTATTTACAGATAAGACTCAGGTTGGAACTTATACAGTTGAAGCAACATCTAATAACCAATATTTATTGTGTTCATCAGATAGTCACGGAGCCGGACGATGCTCAAAGTATGCTGATGCAATTTCCCGAAGAAGTAGGCTGATAGATATGGGACGGTGTTCTAGATGTTTAAGAAATATGCATAATAAGACTAATCATAATGAAGGTTTTTGCTACAGCAATTTTGGAGGCAAGTTGCAAAGTGAGGTGAAATCAGATGGTACTGTAAAGTCAGATAAGCAAGTTAAGAGTACTACAAACATTGAAATTGAGGATAAGAGTGTAGTTTCAAGTACAAAGAGTGCTGGGTCCAAATATTCTTCTGCTTTAGCTACGGCTCAGGTTAAGGTATCTAATAATGATAATGCTAAGTCACAGTATGTTCGCTGCTTTTTCGATCCAGGATCGCAGATTTCATTTATTACTTCCAAGTTAGCTACTGCACTGCAGCTAAAGACTGTTGCGAGTCAACAACTTGTTTTACAAGGTTTTCAGTCCCAGCCAAAGGAGGGATAATTTGACACCTCTAGTTTCTTTAGGTAGGAGGATTAAGAAGATGAGAGTTGTAATTGTTGATGAGTTACCAGGTAGTATTTCTGCACCAGACATGCATAAGGTTTATCAAATGCTGCAGGGTAAAGGGATTAAAACTGCAGATGAAATTTCATCCAGCACTGTCTCAGGGATTTAATTAATGGTGGATTCTGACTATTTTGCTGATTTTGTTGGTGGTGTTACCAAGTATGGTGTTAGATTGTTTGAGACACCTGGTGGTTACATTCCATTTGGTAAGATTTCCTCGCAATTTTCCAATAGTTTGGAAACTTCCATTAAGACAAATGATGTTGTTTGCAGATTAACTGCTATTTCTCCTCTTTGTGTTAGTGATTTGATTGAAGAGAATAATGAACAAGTTCATAAATTATGGGAATTAGAATCGATAGGCATCAATCCAACTGCCCCATCTGTAGAAGATGATTGTGTCTACAAAAGGTATGTCAATAGTGTTAAGTATCAAAATGAACAGTATTTTGTTCGTCTTCCCTGGAAAGAAAATTGCCCTGTTTTGCCCAACAACTATAGAATGGCTTCAAGTCAAGTGTATACATTAAGGAAAAATTTATCTAAGGTTCCTGGACGTTTGGATGCATACCATAATATCATCCAGGATCAGTTAAAACAGAAATTTAGTGAGAAAGTTCCTGATGTAGTAGCTGGTGCTAATACGCATCATGGGGTGCTTAAAGATTCGAACACTACCCCCTTAAGGATAGTGTATGATTGCAGTGCTCAAGATGGAAAGGATAATCCTTCTCTCAATGATTGTTTAATCAAGGGACCCTCCCTGACAGAGAAGTTAGGTGATGTTTTGTTAAAGTTTAGCGTCAATGATTTTGCATTTAGTGCAGATATTAGCAAGGCCTTTTTGCGGGTAGGCCTGCAGAATGTTGATCGAGATTTTGTTAGGTTTCTGTGGTTCCGAGATCCGCAGAACCCAGAAGCAGGTTTAGACTTATAGATTTGCTAGTGTGCTGTTTGGTAGCACATCATCTCCATATTTGTTGATGGCAACACTTGACTATCATTTGAGTCGGTCAGGTTGCTCCGTTAAGAATTTTATTGCCAAATCCTTTTATGTTGATAATCTTCAGGGTAGTATGTCTAATGATATAGAATTGTTAGAATTTTATGCTAAGGCTAACAAGCAACCAAGGAGTGCCAATGTGCAACTCAGGACTTGGGTAACTAACAATGAGAAACTTAAAACTAAAATCGGAGAAGATAACAGTGGTTATGTTGTTCCTACCACTACTTCAGTTCTTGGATTGAATTGGGATGTCAACTCAGACATGCTTAGTCTGAAGTCGGCTAAAATATTTGTACCTGAAGTAATCACAAAACGCAATATACTTAATTTGGTCCTACTGTTTTTGATTCACTAGGATTCCTTTGTCCAGTAATCGTAAGGGGTAAAATCCTTATTCAGGCTGCTTGCAGGACTAATGTCTCCTGGAATGATCCACTAGGTAAAGAATTTTTAAGTAGTTGGATGGAATATATGAAGAGTTCAAGGCACTTAGTGAATTTTCAGTACCTCGCAAAGTTGCAATTCAAGGAGTAAACTATGTTTTGCACATATTTTGTGACAAGTCGACCAAAGCTTATGGTTGTGCAGCCTATTTGGGAGGAAATGGAGAAAGTAATCTTGTTATGGCAAAAGCTAAGGTTGCCCCCTTAAAACAAAAACTCTTCCACAATTGGAACTGACATCAATTTGGTTAGGGACTAAATTAGCCAACTACATTCACAAAGTTTTAAGTGGTATTAATATTTCAAGAACTGTGATTTGGTCTGATAATGAGGCCGCTATTCAATGGGGCAGAAACGATAATTGCAAAATTACTTATGTCAAGAACAGGTTGGCTGAGATCAGAGAAGTGTCAGCCAATTATCAAATATTTCATGTGTTTACAGGAGAAAATCCTGCTGATTTAATGACTCGTGAAGTTGAAGTTAAAAGCTTAGTGTCAAATTCTTAATGGTTTAAAGGTCCTGCTTGGCTACCATGTGAAAGTTTGTGGCCAAGTCAAAAGGACGAAGTTGTAGCTTATGAGATAACAGCTGTGAGACAAATTGATCCAGTGAAGGTTGAATGTTTGTTTGAAGTTAGAGAATGCTCTTCTCTGGAGAAGACTTTCATGATAACGAAACATGTATTTCAGTTTCTGAAAAAATTGGTACTCAAGATATCACCGAATCAAGTGTCAAAGATAACTTTACCAGATCCAGCAGTTTATTGGCCGAGATATTATCAACTTACTAAGTTTAAAGAAATCTTTGCTTGGCTGTTTTACTCTGAGAATCCTGATGCTATTGAATTTAAGAGCTTGTATGATCTTTGCAGAAACCACATAGCTTGTCTGTTGAATACTATGATTTGATTAAGGACTTAGGTCTGTATTTTGATCCATCCATTGGACTGATGAGGTCAAGAGGTCGCCTCCAGCATGCTGAGATTGCTGTGAATTCCAAATACCCTGTACTAGTTCCACCGGGAGAACATTTAACTAACTTTTCACTCTAAAGGTACATGAGTATAATTTACATGGAGGAGTACAGGAAACTTGCTACTATTCATTGACAACTTTGGATCCCCAAGGGAAGGCAAGCAGTACGCAAAGTGATTAGAAAATGTGTTATCTGCAGGAAAGTTGAAGGTAAGCCCTGTGTTTACCCTGGTCCCCCTACTTTACCTTTACTACATAGAGTTGTTTTGAACAGACCATTTGAGAATGTAGGTGTTGATTATTCTGGGCCTATTGTCATTATAAAGACTGAAGATAATGAGCCAAGGAAGGTTTATATCTGCTTGTTTACTTGTACAGCTACAAGAGCAGTTCACCTAGATGTGGCTTTAGATATGACAGCAGAATCATTCTTACTAATTTATCTAGGTTTTGTGGCACCTGATCTGTTCCCAAACAAATAATTTCAGATAATGGAACAAACTTTAAAGCAACCGCCAAGTTTCTTTAGGAAATATGTAGTGATCCTCAAATACGAGAATATTTTAGTAATCGTGGTATTGTTTGGAAATTCATTGCTCCCAGAGCACCTTGGCAAGGTGGCTTCAATGACAGGATGATTAAGATTGTTAAGAATTGTTTGCGGAAGGTTTTGTATCACAAGAGAGTCAGTTTAGATGAACTTCAGACTGTGGTTGTTGAGATTCAATCTCGTGTTAATAATAGACCGCTCATTTATATCAACAGTGATAGGATGTCTCCAGAACCCTTGTCACCTTAACATCTCCTATATGGCAGATCGATTGAAGCTTTGCCACCAGTAGTTTTAGAGGATGAATCTGATCCTACTTACATGGACCACGAGCAATTGAATAAGCAATTTTCCTTATTGTCTTGTATAATTTCCAAGTTTGAGAAGGTCTGGGAGAATGAATATATAATTTTCTTAAGAGAATGTCATTATGGTTCTGATAGAGCTAGGGAATTTAATGATCTTAAAATTGGGGATGTTGTTTTGGTCCAAGTTGAATCTCCAAGAAGTGAGTGGCCTTTAAGTAGAATTGTTGAGCTTCGACCTGATTCAGAAGGAGTCATACGTTCTGTAGATCTGTACTGCAAAGGTCATGTCAATACATGAACAGTTGAAAAGCTTGTACCTTTGGAGGTTAGTGAACCAGTGAATGAGGAACTTATAGGTAATCTTGATGATAATATGAATACTGATGTTCCTAGTTATGAAATACCTCGTCCCCCTGGTCAAATGATTGAAACACGTCCTCAACGTGCTAGCAAAACTTAGAGCTACACTAGAGAGGAGAGAGCTCATAAAACAAGGAGCCTTGTAAGTTAAGTTTAATTCTTATGTGAGAAATTAGGTTTTTTTGGGGGGCGGGGGGGCCTTGACCCGAGAATGTCATAAAATGACACATTTAATTTCCATTTCCATTGAAAGAAAAATGTTAATTTCTTTACATTAATTTTACCGTAGATTATGTGATTTACTAATTAATAATTACTAATTATTGTTAATTGTAAGTGATATTTTTTTACCCGTATTTTGCAAATGCGACGAGTTTCCCTCCACTTTTTTTCCCGCCTTAGCGTTGGCGTAGTGTGCTGCTGTCCAGGTTTCTGTGCACACTGACAATTTAGGGGACGTTCGTGGGTCCCGATAGTGGCGAGCACTGCCATTCTATATTAGTTATGTGATTACTACTTCCTATACCTATCTTCATGAAAACATTGAACTAGCAAAGTATCTTATATAAGTTAATTTGCATGTTTGGCCGAATGTGTATAGGGGAGTTATATAAGAACGCTAGGTTAGTTCTCTTCTCTTTTCGTGTTTTGTTATGTTGTAATTCCAGCGCCTAAAATTCCTAACGTTGTTGCCTTTTTAAAGAAAATTATGTGCTGTGGACCATTTCGAGCACTCGGAGAATATAATTTCACCACATTATAAATAACAAGATTAAAACTAGTAGTAGCAGAACCAACCATCAAGAGGAAAAGGAAGGACGGAAGTCGGAAGGAACAAACCAGAAATGACAAAAGGCAACCGCTCACGGATTCCTCAACAACTCTTCACCAAACATGAGCTGTTGCCGGCTATTTCTGGTTTGTTCCTTCTGACTTCCATCCTTCCTTTCTCTCTTGATGGTTTGTTCTGCTACAACTAGTTTTTATCATGGTATTTATAATGTATCATGTCTTGTATTTGTATTTTAGCACTTTTAATTTTAATTCTATTGTTCTTTGTCTTTATAGTTTTAAAAATGAAACCTTTGTGTTTTGAAACGTCACAAAAAATGATAATTTAAGGACCACCTAAGTTGTACTTCCTCCTTCAACAGTCTACTATTGTTCGAGTTAAAAGTATCTTATATATATATATATATATATATATATATATATATATATATATATTTATTTATATATATATATATATATATATATATATATATATATATATCTTAGAACGATCATATATATATATATATTATATATATATATATATATATATCCTATATATATATGTGTGTGGTGTATATATATATATATATATATATATAGTATATATATACTATATATATCTATATATATATGTGTGTGTGTGTATATATTATATATATATATATATATATATATATATATATATATATATATATATATATAATAATAATATACTATATATATATATATATATATATGTATACATATACATATATATATATATATATATATATATATATATATATATATATATATATATATATATATATATACATACGCACATAGGCAGTCCCCGGGTTACATCAGGTTAGGGTTAAGTCGTTCCGGACTTAAGGCGCTTGAATCATGGCTCTATTAACCTGCTTACAGCAGTACTGTAACCCGTACTTACAGCTCCATTGGTATTTATTCCCATTATTATTGCAATGATTCAGGTAAGGTGATATATAGATATATATATATATATGTGTGTGTATATATATATATATATACACACATATATATATATATATATATATATATATATATATATATATATATATATATATATATAGTATGTATGTATATATGTATATATATATATATATATATATATATATATATACTATATATATATATATATATATCATTTGTTCCGATGCAGGATACTTACCTCGAACCATTACAGTGGAGATTCCCGGATGTCGCATCCGGGTCTGACCAGAAAAAAACTGGTTATACGTGGCACCCAGTCCAGGCCTATGCCCATTAGGGGTTGAGAACCACGCTATCCTGCTGACCTGATGGTCCTTCTCTGGTCGCAGGCACATGTACACACCCCTGATCTTCCGGTGTCCAGCCCATTTCCTTTTCCTTTGTGTGTGTTTTGTGTACTAGTGTCGATCTTATGTGTGATGTCGGCCCCGAGCCTCAAAGTCGATGCCCCGGTCCTGAGGGCTGGGCTTGTGGAGCATTTCTTTCGCCCCTTCTCATCGATCCTCACTTGTTGTGTAATTCGCTTGCTCTAAAGACAACACGTGCTTGGAATGCGCCTCTTGGGCTTCGTACCAGTGGGATTTGGCATCTACGAAGAAGAAGCCAAAGTCCTTGTCGGTGAAACTTTCTGGGGATTCGAGGAGTAGGAGTAGCAGCCAAGATGGGGGTGCCCCCTTCCCCTTCGATATCGTCGGAGAGGAAGTCTCCCGCGTTTCGCCAGGTTCTTTCCCCTGCCCTCTCCCAGCGAGAGGGCCTAGGTGAGTCCGTTGCCATGTCGCCCCCAAGGGGGTGTCCCGATGAGCCCCCACAGGCTGTACTCAATGTTTCCGCGGTGCTGAGGGATTGCTGGATGCGGCTGCAGTTACAGGGTACCCTGTCCTGGACTTCTCTCTTAGCATCGGTTCAGGCGGAGTGCCCGTCCCTCCCCACTACAGCTCGCCCCGCTGCAGCTCTTCCATCTGCGCTCTCCCTGCTCTCGAGCGAAGCGCGTAGCTCACGGCCGGAGCCGGGCCGGTGTACCCGGTCACAGAGCCACCCGCCTGCCCGGCTCCAGCCCTTCCCTCTCCTGCTGTGGGGGATTTCTTCCCTCCTCGTACTCCAGGCAGGTCCCCGCTGAAGGACGATGATTTCTCATCCTGTGGCTTCCCTCCTAGAGGGCAGGAGGAGCTGGGAGCGGCCCTCCGGGGTGGCCCAGCTTTGGTGGGGGTGTTCCCAAAGCAGCCGAAACGCTCCCCGGTCTCTCCCGTGATGGGAGCTGCCGGAGGAGAGGCAAGAGATGACGGGACTCGGCCGAGGACGTGAGTTCTTAGAGTTCCTCCTTGAGGGGGAGATCTTGCCATAGGAGAAGATGCTCCTCCAAGAAGAGCCACCACCATGGGAGAGGTAGGAGGCGCAGCTACTCCTCGTCCTCAAGCTGCTCTTCCTGCTCTCCTCGTCGTAACCAGGATCGTAGAGGGAGCTACAGGCGCTGGGACCACTCCCGCAGGAGGCAGCGGTGTTTTCCTTCGCCCACTCGGCCAAGGGAGGCCCCCGCTCCAGTGGCCCCTAGGACGGTTCCACACGTGGGGTTCCCAGCTGGCCCCCTCCCTGCTCCTTCCTTGGTCACAGTGGATCCCGCCTCGGTCTCGTCAGCCATAGGGTCGGCCTCCAAGACCGAGTGGGCTCCTTTCTTCTGTGTTCCCATGCTCTTGTCGCCCTCGCGGACGGAGCCTGGGGCCAATACCTCCTTAGGGGGTTCGGAGCCCCACCACCGCTCAGGATCGAGCTCCTCCTCGGGGCGGTCCGGGTGTGCGGGGCATCCCCCCTTACAGGAGACCGGTTTGCAACCGGGTTTAGGCGCCCCTCAACGGGGAGCTTCTCCAGCTTCCCCCCGAGTGAGGTCTGACGTCTCTCCTCCATCGAGGGATGCTGAGGAGGACACCTTAATCCAAGAGGACCTCCAGAACGCCCTGGAGGAACTAGGCCCAGTGAATGAAAGTTCTACTTTTCGCCATGTCCTCTCACTCATTAGGGCCATGAACCGACTAGAGGAGCCAGCCTCGACTATGGAAGACAACAGGTCCTTGGCTGTCGACATTCTGTTCGGGAACCAGAGGGACCTAAGCCCTCTCTCAGCCTCCCTAGGTCCACCAACACGAAGGAGGCCCTGACGGCGGTGGAGAAGCTCATAGCGGGGTCAAATAACTCCCTGCAAGTGCACGCCTCGGCTAGGCTACTTCTGGCGTCCAAGCCGAGGCAGAGAAGGCTATATGCCCCAGAAGGAGTCCCCCTTCTTCCGGAATCAGTGGAGGGTAACTTGTCTGCCCTGGCAACCGGACTCTCAGGAGAGAGGCTTGCGTCAGGGCTAGTCTCCTCCCACCAGGAGGCTATGGCCATGGAGGTCACAGCTTGGACCTATATACATGTGGCTTCATGGATAGATCTGTGGTCCGCGGCGGTAGCCAGGTTCCCCACCCTCGATGACTTGAGCGACGAAGCCTCCCTTGCCCAGTACAAGGAACTGGTTCTGTCTGGAGGCAAGTCCCTGGGCTTCCTCACGACCCAGCTGGTCACGTCATGGGCTAACTGGGTCTTGCGGAGAAGGGATTCTGTTTAAACTAAACTCCCTAGGAACATTCCAGAGAGAGCTCTAAGACCCTTTGGAATGCCCCAGTGGAGGGGGCCGCTCTCTTTCCGGAGAAGCTGGTGGAGGAGTCCTTGGAGTGGTGGAGGAAGGCCATCCAAGACTTCATCGTATATAGGGCTCCTTCCCTACATCAGTCAGCTCCTAAAAGAACCAACGAGAGACTGAAGCCTCAGAATAGGACCCTTTGCGCCCCTCCTCTACCTCCGTGGAGTCGGCCCCTTGGAACTGGGGAGACCAGGGGACTTGACCCTCCCCCCTTCCCAGGTTCAGGTCCAGACCCCCTGCTGCTTCCAGAAGGGGTTGTAACAACCCCTTCCCCAGGAGGAAGTAGGAGTCGAGCTGTTGGCAGAACTGGGGGGGGGGGATCACGGAGCCTGAACCCTGGAAAGTCCAGGACCTCAGGGACAGCTACTGAATCCCCTTCCTAGACCAGAAGCCTCCCCTGACAGAGGAGCCGGACAGTCTGTCTTCTCAGCCCCGGAACCCCAGTCACCGGGAGGCCCTAAGGCTAGAAGTTCAAGCACTGCTGGAGAAGGGAGTCCTCCAGCAGGTGGTAGACCACTCCCCCGGGTTCTTCAGTCGCCTCTTCCTGGTGGAAAAGTCTTCGGGGGGGTTGCGACCAGTCACAGATCTTTCGATCCTCAACTCTTACGTCCTAAAGACTCCCTTCAAAATGGAAACGGCTTGCTTGGTGCTGGCGTCCATGAGAGAAGGATTTGATGATGTCCCTGGATCTCAAGGACACCTACTTCTAGATACCGGTACACCTGTCCTCCAGGAAGTATGTGCGCTTAAGGTGAGAGGACCAGAGCTTGCAGTTCAAGTTACTCTGCTTCGGGGCTGGCAACCGCCCCGCAAGTGTTTGCGAGGGTGTTCTCCCTGGTTTTGTCTTGGGCCCACAAGAGAGGTATATGCCCCCTCAAGTACCTGGACGACTGGCTACTCCTTTCCTCCTCAAAGGAGTGCCTGGTAGAGCAGAGAGACGCCCTCCTGGCCTTTTGCAAGACCCTCGGAGTCGTCGTGAACTGGGAGAAGTCCCAGCTGGTCCCCTCCACCAGGATGGTGTACCTGGGGATGGAGTTGGATACGCAGAAAGGACAAGCTTTCTCATCGGAGGACAGACTGGCAAACCTCCAAAGGATCGCCTTCAACTTCCTGAGCCACTCCCTGAGACCAGCGAAGGAGTGGCAAAGACTCTTAGGCTACCTGGTCTCCCTGGAAAAACTAGTCCCCCAGGGAAGACTGAGATTAAGGCCTTTACAATGGGACCTAAAAGCAAGATGGTCACAAAAGGAGGAAACACCCCAGAAGCCAGCTCCCATCTCACTGGCAGCAAGGAAGGCCCTCAGTTGGTGGCTGGATCCTGCGAACTCTTGTCGGGGTGTGCCCCTTGGGTCCGTGCCCCCGGAGATGTTCCTGTTTACGGACGCGTTGAAGGCAGGGTGGGGGGCCCACCTGAAGTCCCTTTCGGCAGGAGGGATATGGTCACAAGAAGAGAGGATCTTCCACATCAACAGGCTGGAGCTCTTGGCAGTGAAGAGAGCCCTGGAAGCTTTCCAGGAGGTAGTGAGGGGACACTCTGTTTCTCTGATGTGCAACAATGCCTTGGTGATCGCCTACGTCAAGAAGCAGAGGGGCCTGAGATCCCGGGATCTCTGCGGCTTGATGGAGGAGATCTTGAGCCGGGCCGAAGCCCTCGGAACCTCCTTGACGGCAAGGTTCATTCCCGACAAGAAGAACGTAATCGCCGATGGCCTCAGCAGACGGGGTCAGGTGGTGGGATCCGAATGGTCCCTACACCCCAAGGTAGCCAGAGAACTAATCGGGAAGTGGAGGGCCCCATCCCTGGACCTGTTCGTAACAAGGCTAAATGCCAAACTACCAGTCCACTGCTCTCTGGTGCCGGATCCAGCCACGTTCTGGGAGGATGCGTTTCAACACCTGTGGGACGGCCTGGACATGTACGCGTTCCCTCCCTTCAGAGTCCTCAGGCAGGTCCTCAACCATCTGAGGAAGGCAAAAGGTGCGGCTCTGAAGTTGGTGGCCCAGCAGGGAGTGGTTCCAGGACCTTCTAGAGACAGCCTCTCAACCTCCCCTCAGGCCGGACCTGTTGAAGCAGCCCCACTTCGAGAGGGTCCATGGGAACCCTTCCAGCCCTCTCCCTTCACGGCTGGAGACTACCAAGCGGCTGTTGAACAGGAGAGGATTCTCGGTGAGAGTGGCCTCTCATATGTCCGGTTACCTCAGGGAGTCCTCCTCTAACATCTACCAGGGGAAGTGGAAGGGTTTTTTGGTACCTGGTGTAGGGAGAAGGGTCTGGAGTCCCTCTGAGCAAAGATCCCAGACATCGCAGAATTCTTGACCTACCTGAGGTTGGACAGAAGCCTGTCAATACCGGTGGTCAAAGGAGCCAGGGGCACATTAAGCCAGGTCTTCTCCCTGAAAGGAGTGGATCTGGGGAACTCGAAACTGCTGTCCTTGCTCATAAGGAGCTTTGAGCAGAAGTGCCCCCCCAGCGCTGGCTTGGTTCCCAGGTGGATGTCGCGAGAGTCTTGGACTCCCTGAGGCAGTATCCTTTCGAGCCACTCAAGGACATTCTGGATAGGGAGGTGACCCTCAAGAGGGTGTTTCTACTAGCTCTGGCCTCCAGGAAGAGGGTGGGAGAACTTCACGGCCTGTCGTACGTAGTTGCCCACACGAGGGGGTGGAAAGAACTCTCATTCAGGTTCATCCCCTCCTTCGTGACTAAGAATCAGAACCCCTTGGTCTCGGACCTCAGATTCGTGGAGTTTTCCATGCCTGCCCTCCCGAAGTCTGACCAGCCTAAGGATCTCCTCCTCTGTCCGGTGCGTGCAGTACGGAAATACCTGAAAAGGACCACTCGGTTCAAGCCGGAGGTCAAGAACCTCTTTGTCACCACAGGGCGAGAAAAGAAGGCAGACTCCAAGAACACCATCTCCTTCCAGTTAAGAGAAACCATCAGGAGGGCCTACAAGAAGGGGGGCCTTTCCTCTCCAAAGGGAGCCAGGCCCCATGACATTGGGGGGATCGGGGCTTCCCTTTCGCTCTCAAAGAACATGGCAGTGGACCAGGTCCTGAGGGCAGGAGTTTGGAATAGACAGTTGACATTCACTGTCCACTATTTGAAAGACTGCACGAGAAGGTCGCTCGACTCCTTTGAGATCGGCCCCGTGTTGGCAAACCAGCAACAGGTCTAGGACCCCTCTTCACCCCTCTCGGGTTTTACGGGCCGGTGTGTATGAAGTGAGTGTGTGTGTGTGTGACTCTTCCTCATACCCCTCTGATCCTTGTCCTTATCCCCTCTGGGCTTTCGGAGCAAGTCAAGAATCCAGGATACTCAGGCAAGATACACGGGAGTGTGTATGGTGTTCAGTACAACCCATAGTTTTACATGTCAGGGCCTGGTTATGCCAGCACCAGGCTTGTTTTAGGCCCTCCCCGGACCAACCCCCAAGTATCATGGAGCAGGGTTGACTACCAAGGGGAGCAGTTTCCCCTCCTCTGACCTAGAACCTTTGGGGCTGTTCCTCCCCTAACCTTCACCCTCCTCCTAAGGAGTAAGTCTCCACTGTAATGGTTCGAAGTAAGTATCCCGCATTGGAACAAATCACAAATTCTTGGTAATTTGTATTTTTCTTAGCGATACTTACCTCGAACCAAGGAAGTATATTCCCTCCCGTCCAGCTCCACTGAAGCTTAGGGGAGGCACCTCGGAGTTGGGCAGGAAGGACTGGCGTCAGGTCAGCAGGATAGCGTGGTCCTCAACCCCTAAGGGCATAGGCCTGGCCTGGGTGCAGCGTATAACCAGTTTTATCTGGTCGGACCCGGATTCAACATCCGGGAATCTCCACTGTAATGGTTCGAGGTATATATCCTGGAGAAATAACGAATTCCAAGACTTTGTGATATATATATTTATACATATATATATGTATATATATATATAGTTATATATATATATATTATATATATATAGACTATTATATAATCATTATATATATAATATATAATACATCTATATAATAATATATATATATATATATATATATATATAATATATATATATATATATTATATAATATTAATATATATATATATATATATAGATATATATATATATATATATATAATCTATATTAATATATATATATATATACATATATTTATATATAATATATATATATATATTATATATATATATATTATATAGTGATTATATGATATATATATATTATATAGAGTATATATATATATATATATATCTAATATATCTAGCTAATCTATATATATATATATATATATTATAGAATATATATATCATATATATATAGTATATATATATATTATATATCTATATATATAATATATCTATATATATATATATATATATATCTATATATTATGTATATATATATAATATCTGAATATATATATAATATATATATATATACTTATATATATATATATATTATCCTATATCTATTATATATTATATATATATATAGTATATATAGAGATATATATATATATATATAGTATATATATATCATATATATATATATATATATATATATATATCTATATATAGTATATACTATATTATATATATATATATTATATATATATATATATATATATATATAAAGGTATAAGCCACGAGGGAAAATAAAATAAACAAGGGAGTTCTGCAAGATCTCTCGACGTTCAACGTCCTTTTACTTAGCAGATGAACTGACTTACGTGAGGAATTGACAATACAAGAATGGTAGTATAAACTGACAGATAGGGATTATAAAGAGATTAGTAGTACCTAGAAAAACATATTCACAATACATATTCACAATAACACACTAAAAGGAATGTTAATAAAAAATGGCCCCAGAGAAAGCAACAACATAATATATAAAATTCCATGTATGGACTGTTCCTCATTTTATCTCGGACACTCGAGCAAGGGCTTAGAAGTAAGATTAAGCCAGCATAAATATTCTGTAAAAACTGGGCAAACATCTAATGCAATATTCATTCATTTATGTGAAAACAACCATTGAATAAATTGGATTGGTAGTTCAGTAATTGAAAGGTCAAAAGATGTCTTATCACGAAATCTTTTAGAATCCGCTTTAATATAACTTACTTCTCATTGTAATTTCAATATTAGTTGTGGCCTGTTTCATTTAGACCCATGTATTAGTAACATGTTTAAGAATGACCTCAAAGACTTAAATAAAAATTAGTTGCTTTAGAGATATCTTCGTCGTATATGTATCTTTAATATATATTGTGAATATGATTTTGTTTACCAAAGTTCTGAATAGCTATCACCTATAATAATCCTTTAATTGTCTTGTCCTTGTGTCTGACAGATTGTCTTAACCTTTTTGTTTTTTTAAAATTGTACTCGTGTTTATGCTTGTTTGGGAAGGTTACTCATCTTCCAGGGTGGGTGTCGGATTCTAGGTACTAATCTCTTTATAATCCCTATCTGTCAGTTATACGACCTTTCTTGTATGTCATGTAAGTCAGTTCATCTGCTGAGTAAAGGACGTTGAACGTTGAAAGATCTTGCAGAAACTCTGTTGTTTATTTTCCCTCGTGGCTTATACCTTTATTTATGGATTTATCACGTTCCAAACTTTCACGATTCAGTTTATACATATATATGATATATATTAAAATATATATCATATATATATAATAATATATATATAGATATATATATATATATGTATATATATATATACACATCGTTAAAAGTGAGAATGTGACGTATTATTCGTAATACCATTTGAAGCCTTCAAATTGAAAGAATGGCTGTTTGTAGTTCTTTGAGAAGTTTCATGTCATCAGGCGTGACTGTTTCTCTGTGATTGTTTCTTTATCATAAAGAGAAATGCACTCTTACTTTATCCTTAGTCGTCATGATCATTTGAGGTAACGTGCATTTCAGGCAATAGTTCTTTTTCAGAGTGATGTGTTATTGTTTGTGGATTATATGAAATTTAGAAGTCCATCCAAGTGTTACTGTTAAGAATAAGGGTACTTTAATTTCCATGTAATTTAAGGGTCATTGCAGTAGTATTTGAAAATTCATGTTGACAATTAATTTGATAACTTGAATCAAGAGGGACTAAAATTTAGAATAATATATTCTTTGAGGAACAGCCTCAAAAAAGTTTTACCTAAAAATTTTGCTTAAATACATGTCTTGTACACTATTACAATATATAAGAATGTAATTGTGAGCCAAATTTATGAGTTTATAGATAGGTTTATTGATATTCCTGTATTTTCCAGTTCTTAGTTAGTTACTGTGAATTAATATAGTCTTAGTGCTAAGAGCATTTTGTAATAGTTGATGAGAAAGCTATTTCATTTTCTTTAGCAGTGATCAGGGACTTAGAGAAAACGGAAATAGAAGAAATAAACAATACAGTGGATCCCCTTAATCACGGGGGATGTGTACCAGAACCCACTCCTCCGAATAGCTAGAATCCGTGACGACTGAGAACCCCTATAAAAATGCTAAAAAAAAAATGCCTATTTTGTTAGTTCAAACTCAAGAAAAACCCACTAAAAATGGTTATACCTGGTTTCTTTATTTTTATTGCAAAAAGTGCATTAATTTTTATTGCGAAAAGTGCATTTAATCATGAAAATGATATGAAAATTCAGTAATTTGTGTATATTTCTCATAGAAGAATACCGCTAACACATGAATTTCCCGCAAATAATTGGTATATAAGGTCCATAGAGAAATCTGTGAATATGTGAGTCCGCGAATAGCAGGGTGCAACTATAATTGATATAAAAGTATCCTTAAAATTTTATTAGTTGATTTAAATATTGTTACCATTATTATTATTTAGGTATTTGTTTTTATAAATGTTCATCCTTTCAGATGACAGCTTTTAACTCCATCTTGAAGAGGAGACTCCTCCATCATGGCCTCATATGCCATCACAGGACACTCTCCTAGTGGGATGCTGCAGTTTAATCTTGATAGTGCAGATGCATTTGATAGATTTCACAATGACTTTGTAGTATCTAGTAGACCACAAGATTTTAGTTCTGTTAATCCTGATAATACTAAAATAAATGTTGACATAGTGAAACAGTTACCCAGTACCAGGCTTCTCAATGAAAACTTTCAAAATGGAAAGAAACCATTCAACAGTGAATCTGCTCCTGTAGTGAATAATCACCTCATGCCAGTTCTCAGCAGAGGGAATATCAGCTTGGTAGAAAAGAGGAGCATAAAGGAGAAGAGCAGTAGAGCTGCAGGAAAATATAAAACATTAGAAAGAAAGTACAGAAGAATTACCCGTCCTAAGCGAGACTATTGTCCATCAACATCCACCCCAGAATCGACGGCCTTCACTTTTGCTTCGTTCATCATTCTCGTCGTTCAGGGAATTGTCAATGTCATCAATGTGATTAATAACAACAACAACAATAATAATAATAACAACAACAACAACAATAATAATAACAATAACAACAATGAGAACAACAACAATGTGATGATTGTCAACAACCAAGAAAATAATGCCCAGATGATGGGAGGTAAAAGGGCTCTAAGGCACAAAAGAGGAGTTGGTCGAGGTAAACAACTTGAAGATAAAGACTTCCCCAAGCCAGTGGATTCATTATCAGGTTTTCTCATAAGCAGTTTTTTTAGTAGCAATGACAGAATGAAGAAAAAAACTCAGATGAGCCCTGTAAATAAAAGTACTGATCCTATTAGTTATGCACTGACCAAAAATAAAACATGCAGTTGCATCTCTAAGCATAATAACATTGCAAAATGCAGTCTGTTAAAAATCTGTGAACTAATTACTTCAAACGCTCGTCACCATAATGATGATTTTGCCTCAAATCTTTTACAGTAAGTAGTATGTACCTTGTTATGTCTGTTTTAATATTGATTACTAAATTATTATTAGTACTTGTATTAGACACTATAATCATAGGTTTGTTTAAATTTTCAACAAAAAGGTTCTTTTATTTAAATTCTAAATCTTTTTATTATGATGATGATTGATGTCCAGTTTGTTGTAGAAGGTAATGTTCATTCACTGATATGGACTAATTTATGAAAATTTTTAACATCATTCATTTCATTCCAGATTACAATATAATATTCTTAAAGGTAAGATTCTACACAGAAGTCCCCACTGCCATACCATTACTGGTTAAAAATTAAAGTTTCAAGATCTCTCAAGTGGCAGTTTTATGAGGCTTTCAGCTTTGATTCCCAATATATATATACTTTAAGATTCAATGACTATTGCAAGTTTATAAGTCTTACCAAGATGAAAAATGGTAAGTATTAGACTGTTACCTGTATGTGCTGCAAAAAAAGTTCATACATGAAAAGTGATTTAGGCCTTTAGTAGAAGCTGGGGTATTATTACTTAATTCCGTTCATAATGCACTTGAATGTTTTATCTGTAAATATCAGGCAGTTTTTTTATTTTATTAAAGAGTATGATATTATTAAAGTTATGAAGTTGCTCTCAATAAAGCATCCAAAAACTCAGTAGTATTGCTTTTGTCTCCAGTGTTGATATTTTAATTATTATAGTTATACTCTCAGTATGCAGTATACTATAATTAATTTGAAGTTGACCTACATAGAGATTGTATTGTGGCATATTTTGAGCTTTTACAGTATGTATTATGAGTTTCCCTTTTGAAAAAAAAAAATTGCAGTACTAACCACTTGTTTGATTATGCTTTCCACCCTTGTTTGGGAAAGTTAGAACGATGCCCAATTTCAGTCTATATGTAGTAAGACACTTATTGATGACTGCCCCTTTTGTTATTTACATCATGTGTTTATCTCATTAACAGAGCAGGGTACAAACTTCAGTTATTAAAAAAGAAAAAGAATCTTTTAGATCCATGAAACAAAGAACTGAATCTTTTCAACCAGTCAATTGTATGCCCATACAGTGTTCATTTAATGCATGGGTTATTGTTGTGCTCTTACTAACTCAGGCTTTCAAATTGAGTTACAGATATTAAAGGTACAGAATAGCATTTCCTTGTAGGTCTCCTTATAATTCATTTTATCCCTAAATCTGGAGCAGTTCTGTTAAGTCTGAAGCAGACGCACAGTATTTCACACAAAGCTTTGGACCCAGTGAGTGATGCTGGGATCACTTGTAAAGTAATTTAAAAAAAAGTAAAATTAAAGGTAATGGAAATGCCGGCTTGAGATGGGATCCTTAAGCAATAACCCTTGAACTATTTACAGTAATATAGTAGAGTAATATCTTTTTGAGGATCAATGATTTCAAAATTGTTTCGAGTTGTGGGATTAGATTTTGTTAAATGATCCCCAGAAAACTTTACTTAGTTCCCAGCACACTAAGGTTGTTTATTAAAGGAAGAGTCTAGTTTGTCCATTTGTCCAGTTTAAAGGTTGGGTTTCTTGCTGAACTTAAGGAAGGGCTGTGCAGCCACCTAAAAACTTCCTTGACATCA
Source organism: Macrobrachium nipponense (assembly GCF_015104395.2). NCBI lineage: Eukaryota > Metazoa > Arthropoda > Malacostraca > Decapoda > Palaemonidae > Macrobrachium > Macrobrachium nipponense. Next base: position 75,482,650 of record NC_087211.1, on the reverse strand, counting down.
AAATTACAGAACTTCCTTAATTGGAAACTGTGTTCTTTGAGGTTATGTTCATTTTAAGTCTGTTTTAAACCCTGAACTGAAGAGAAATCTTCTAGGAAGGGTGTGATAGCTGTATTTAACTCCTGCTGCTACCATTTTCAGTCCATTGGATGAAAATAGTATGTACTGTACTTTGTTGACCAACATTTTTACCAGGCTTTCCAATTGATGCATATTATTGTTGATCTTCCAGAAAAATGAATTTGGAAGTTTTAAACAATACAATATGTAAATATTAGCCAGTACAGGCATATAGGATATGAAAGTACTATTTCATGGACAGTAATTGATTTTTCTGGCTAAGGATTTCTGTGAAAATATTTGTTATTCAGGTGGCAATTCATGTTCCTCTTCGTACAGGATCCATGTCACAGGGTGCCTTGAATCTAGTTTGCATTTAGTCCTAAAGACAGGGTCAGAGTATTCATGTTTTTTATTATCACAACTAAAATGCAGCCTATCAAGTGATCATGGATTGTAGCCTGTCAGTTTCAGCACCTTGACGTGTGCAGTTAGCTGATCTAAGAGTCAAACCTGCTGGTCTTCTATTGAAGTGAACATGCTAGCATTTCTCTGATACCCTCATAGGCGCAAGCAGTTGTGGTGAAGAAGTATCAAGAACTCATGCTAATAAATTGCACTCTTTTTGGCAATTATGTTCCACTTAACAGTTTCTTTGTTGTTTGTCCTTATCAACCACATACTTGAGATTAAATTAGTATGGAACAGGAGAGACCATCATCAGATATCTTCCACGAAGCACCAGTTCCAAGTACAGCTTCTATGTTTTTGACTAGTTATCTGGCAGTTGGTAGAAAATGTCTTGTGAGTGCTTCCCGTAAGAGAATGACGTCACATTTTTCATTGTATGTACTACTGTATTGTCGGCCAAAAAACTCTTGGCAGAGTTTCATAATTTTTCGTTCAGCTGCCTAACGCACGATTCATGCCTTATTTATTTATTTTTCTTTTCAAAGATGGAAGAAACCATATGTAATGACGTTAAAAACAGTCAACTGATGAATTCCTTGTTTAGAACATTATGTTATGTTTTGGTTATTGTGTCAAAAACTATTTTTCCATATAGCAAAATTGACGTGAACGAAACGAAGTGATAAAAATACGTCATATCACAACCATAGATATACATTACCAAATAGATAGGAGACACCTATCACTAGTAGTATATCGCATAAACATAGTCCTTAAATTATCATTTCAATATTAAGTTGAAGGTAGTTGAACTTTTCCATTTGTTAAATTTTACAGAAAACGTTGGAATCTCACCAAATGCTATCAAATTTAAAAGCAAAAAGAAAAAAAAAAAACCATATCCTAACAGTGTGAACCAGGCGACCTCACTCTATTGCTTTTGATGTTATGTGCACGGGAATCTAATGTCAGTGTGTCATTTATCGGTCTAAGAAACATCCCTCGATGAGCGAGAGACAATTATTGCACTGCATTCGGTGCAAGTTCCTGTTGGAGAGATATCAAGAAGGTTAATAAACCAGAGAGAATCATACATAGAAAAATCAAATTGTTTAAAGAACGGCAAAATTTAGAACATGGGCCTAGAGGTGGAACACCTCGAAGCACCACAAGAGAGCAAGACAATACAGTAGTGTAAATGTGCTGAGTAACATTCATTTGTGAATTTTGAATCTAAAGTGCCTCGTCACGACATTGCTGAACCAGGAATCATGACTAGCTCTACGCTTTATGACTGGTGTCTGATGAATACTTTAGATGGAAAGGAAGAGGTTTTAAATCTACACTTGAAATCTTTGATAGTTGTCTAATGAATAAGCAGCTTATCTTTTGATGATGAGAGATTCAGTTAAGGCTTACTCTTTTTGTTTTGTTTTTTTATCGGTGGCCAGTGAATACCACGGATAGGGAGGGAAACAGTTTCAATGATGCATGCATTTTTTTTTCTTCAAAACCCAAAGAATACATTTTATTGGGAGATACTTTATTAACATAAGCCTAATCCTTCCGTCATTCCTATACGCCACCTCCGCTCTCTTCTCCATCTCAGGTTACTCGATCCGACGAACTCGTATCGCGTGAAAGCATCACTAATGATAACGGTTATTTTAAAATTCCCCGCACCGACAACGGACGCTTTAAAATGGATGTTTATAAAATATTTTCTGTTCAAAGAAACTTTATCTTTCATTCCCCAAAATATGTGCATACACTCGTGTTACACTCTGTAGCCGTCAAAGAGCAACCTTTGATTAAAGCAGTAGGTTTTACTTGGGAAAACAAAAACATATGAAATATACTTAAACGAGAACGTCACCTTTCATATTTCTTATCCTTTCAGCTACTTATAATATGCTTATGGTAGTAGGTCTAGGTATACATGTGAAACTAATTTGAATTAATTTTTATTTTGATCAACCTAAGAAAGCCTTAATGAAAGTAAGCCTTTCTTAATGTATTCGTCAGTTTTGACTCCCACAGCTTTCCAACGTGTCCAAGTGAAACAGGATGATATGCAAGGAATTCGATAAAAAATAAGACTGAATAGGTCCTGAGTTAATTATGTTAAGCAATTATGAAAAGGATAAGAAGAAAGGCGAACATGGCTCATAAAACAAGAATAACGGGAATAATCAAATAAAGCAGATTAATATATATATATATATATATATATATATATATATATATATATATATATATATATATATATATAGTCGATTTAAATATTCATTAATATTACGTATCCGATAGAGTATGCTGCTGAAAATAGACCTAGGCTAATCATGTGGGAAAATCAGAAGTCCAATTTAGGCCCACTAAATGTGTCATGCAAATTATTTTATTGATCAAAGGACAAAATTAGTTTAATTAAACATCGTTTTCAAGGAATGTTAACGCCTTGATGTATTATTCATCGGCTGAAGGAGACGAATGACAACACCCCAGTGCAGTACGATACGTTGAGTCAAGACTCGAGCGGCAGCAAAGCCAACTTCAAAATCCTTCGGTATGCTGTCACGAAGCTAGAGTTGATGATAAAATTAGAAATCGGGACCCATCGGTATATATTTTCTTTACTTTGCAAAATAATTATCTTTAACACGTTGAATAAGTCTACTTAATTCTAATGTAATTTATTTCAAGCATTTCACCTTTGAAAGGAAATGTTATTTATTGTTAAGTAAATAATCTGGCACCTGCATATGGCAATATTTCCATAACGAACAATGAATTAAGAAACTACGCCAATTATTCGTTGGCCGTCTACATGAAAATGCATAGTTCATGGTAGCACTGAAGAATCAATGTTAAATTTGTTGAGGTGATTATGCCATCCTTTTCCACTTGGTATTTGGACACCATCCCAGGAAAATTTCTTGTTTTATTCTGTAGTATTTAAGTGCCTTGGGTGCTTTAGAGAACTTGAAGTAGTTGAACAAAAAAGGGTATTCAACTTTATCCTTTTTACAGTTTCTTTGCATGCAGAAAAAATTACATGTTATAATACCAAAGTGCTAACCTTTATCATTTACTGCTGAAACATGAAGCATGGACCAATGAAGCTAGGCTTATGCTATTCGCCAGATATTCTATTTCAATGCATTCTTTGAACCACACATTTATTCCATGTCAGTCAAAAGTACTTTTTTTTTATTGTTTTCACCCACGTATCATTCCAGTGCTATGTATATGTCATCAACGTTAAGGATGATAGGAACTCAATGGAGTTTAAAATTTATGTGCTAAATTATTTGGCTAAATATGTAGTTCCAAAAGGGCCCAATCACTTAGGTGTTATAATGCTTTGTGTGCTCATGAAAAATTATATAAATATGCAGAGGACAGTACGTATTCTGAAAAGAAAACCCATTGCCATCATGCCATGCATCAACTGAAATTTCCCACCTATGCAATACTGAGTGTGTGCTCCATTGACCTCCCCCAGGCTCCAGACAAAAATATTTCATGGTATTTTGAATATTAACCTACTCTTGAAATGTATACATGCAAGTCATTACTGAAATAACTTATTTGCGCTCATATAGCCACATATTTTTATTTACCTGCAGTGAGATAAAATCAATTATTTAAAGCCCAATGTTTATTTGCATTTCACCAGAGTTTGACTTGTTTGTTAAAAGCTTGTTATAAATTGCACGTTTATAACCTAAATAAGGTGTGGAGTTCTTTGTTTGTGGTAAGCATTCAGATGTATTACTGAAGAAATATTTTCCATCTTTATTACAATAAGCTTATGTTATCAAAAACATTGATTTCAGCCAATTGAGAGCTAGCAATGCATATGGCCACTTCTACTTAAAACTTACATTGGTGAGTGGACAGATGGATGAAATAGACTAGGTACATACAGTACGTACTCTATTATGAGATAGTCATTTTTCCATGTCAGGATCCTCCAACAATTCTCACTAAGAGTATCTTACAGGTGGAAGGATCACACAACACAGGTAAGAATGTTTAGAAGCTTTTAGTTTCTTGTCTTTGTGGATATTTCTGTTACTGCACTACCCACCTACCTCATTCATTGTGATAGTCTGCTAACTTTTAACAGTAGGTATTATTCATCGCAAATAATGAAAATTCTTAAAATTATGAATACTTACCCATCCTCCCCACATCTTAGTAGGTGGGCAGGAAGAATTCTGACAAGAATGTAAACATTCCAACACCAACTGGTTGAAAACAGGTGATCATTATAGTCCATCTAATCCAGCCAAGCATTATTTTTTTTTTATTTTGAATGCCAGTCACACGGAATGCTGCAAATAAGAAAGCAAACTGACACCGGGTAAGCAACCAGATAATTTTATTATAAAAATTTCCATTTGTTCATATACATTACAGACCTTTGTCTCAAAGTAAGGAAAATTCTCTAGTGCCTGTTGGAGCCCAGGTAAAAAAAAAAAAAAAAAAAAAAAAAAAAAAAAAGAAAAAAAAAAAAAAAAAAAAAAAGGATTTTAGTGGCAGCAGGAGTTAGCCAAGATAGCGAAAAAGAAGAGATCACAGCCGACCTGCCTTAATGAATCCCCGGCTAACATCAGTTTCTCTTTGAGTGCCTTCATAGCTGGTTGTGTTGTTACCCTCTCTGCCAAGAAGCTGGTTGTTTTTTTGTCCTTTCCTACCTGCATTATGCATTAGCTTTCTGTTTTTTTTTTCCCCATGATGTGTTCAGTGTGATATTGTTCTATTTGTGTGCTTTTACTTCAGTATATTACCAAACAATTACACAGCTGTAGGTTCCCTACGTGGCAGACCAAAAATTCAAACTTCGCGGTGGCGCTGCCATCGTAAGTGCAGGTGACGGGATCAGCCCACTTTCGGGAATAGCAGGTATGACTGACCAGTTGTTCCCACTTCTTTTTCTTCCGGCTCTTGAGTAACATCAGTGATTTGTACAGACCGTTTTCTCTTCATTTGGTTGGATGGTGGTATTGATCTCCAAGTATTGGGTGAAGTACTTACTTTGTGAGTATTTGGTTTTGCTATTGGTTAGCTTAGTTTTGTTTAGCTTTACTATTAGCTTTTTTGTGGTTTTTTTTCTACCATCATGTCCAATTCTAGTCCTTTGGGAGTTAGGTTCTGTGCCAGTGGGTGTAGAACAAGGTTAGTTAAACCTTTATATGACTCACATTCTAAATGCACCAAATGTGGAGGGTAGGAGTGTAGTAGGGAGAACACTTGTTTTGAATGTATAGGATGGAGCAAAAAGCAATGGAAAGTATTTGCCTCCCACTTAGATAGAGTGATTAAAGATAGGAAAAGAAAGGCAGCTCTTAGAGCTCAGAATAAAGCTAGCTTAGCCTCTTCATGTCTCCAGTCTTAAGCCCTCTTACTCCCGTAGCTTTATCTCTTGTACCAGCTTTCCATGACACCTTTTCTGATACCATTGCCAGCCTTTGATCGAGGTTCGAGAAAAAGTTCGACTTTCTTGCAAACACAGTTATGGAGTTAGGCCTCTCAGTGAAATCTTTTATGGAGAAGTCTGTGACTGTTAGTGAAGTGCAAAGTGTCAGTGCAGTAAACTCTGTGGAGGTGGCTGTCCGTCCCTCCAAGTCTCCTAGACAAAGCTAGGTCACTGTCCCACTCCCCTGCCTCAGGGAAAAGACATACCGAAGGTCCAAGGAAGACTGGAGGGGTTTGCCCGTGGGCAGTTGCTCCCCTGTGAAACCTGTACAGTGATGCCCACGTATTCATGGGGATGGGTACCAGACGCCCCCTTGAATAGTAGAAACCCCTATAAAAACAATTAAAACTGCCTATTTTGTTAGTTAAAATTCAAGAAAAACCCAGTAAAAATTTTTATACCCAGTTTTTTTAAATAGCTTATCATAAAAAGTGCATTTTATGATTAAGTTGATAAATAAAAACAGGAATTTGTGGATATTTCTCATAGAAAAATACTGCAAATAGGCACATTTTTCACAAATAATCGGGGTATATGTTCTAGGGAGAAATCAGCAAATACATGAGTGTGCGAATCCGGAGTCCGTGAATACGCGAGTTGATTGTAGTACTCCAGCAGGATTTGACTGAATGCCACTGGAAAGGAGTTTCGTTTCGGACTCAGTTGTTAACTGATTCGAGTGACTTTGCTCTCTGGGAAGCAACAGTGGTCTATGTCTTTGTCTTCTTGTCCCTTAAAGAGACATTCGACTGGAGGGGATGCCTCTTCTCTGCCTGTTAAGAGATTCAGAGAAGCGGAAAGGAGTCCTCGCCCATCTTGTAGCGGTGCTACATTGCCTCTGTCTCGCAGTCGTCATTCGACCTGGGACTGTCTTGTCTTGCCCAACAGGTGACAAGTTATTGGTGTCATCAAGGCACTCATTGCCAGGCCAGTTGTCGCGTACAAATTCGTCTCCTTACTGGGACTCAGCTGTTCCTCCTTGAGCTTCCACCTCGACTTCTGTTCAATGACCAGTGACTTTGTCGACACAGCCGTTGCCATTGCTTTAAGGGGAACCAGCCTAGCTCCTCTTCAATGACATTTGGAGAGTTTGACAAGTTTTCTGGACAGCAAAACCCAAGATAAAAAATGGGGATAAGCACCTTTCCCTGTTTCGTCAGATGATGAGGAGCAGGAACTTGACTCTTCGCCTGTGTTGGCTTATTCAGGCATAATGAAATACCTGTTGGAGAACTTTGATTTTTTTTTTCCCAGCTTCTCCTGGTTCTCCTGCTTCTACCTTCTTTATGTGGAAGAAACCTTTGGACCCTTGTTTATTGAAGACAGTTCTCTCCTCTGTTGCTAAGAGATCCTTACGGGATGTTTAGGAATGGCTAGCACAAAAGAGAGACCTTGGGAAAGCTACGTTCGCCTTTCCTCCCTTGAAGTTGATAGAGAAGCGATATTGTTTCTACGCCACCGGAGAAGGGCCCTCCCTGGGAGTTTCTGCCTCCTCCCAGGGAGACTTCTTTGACCTCATCGATGAGATTCTTAGGTTGGCCTTTGTGTCGGTCAATGTCCTGCTCTCTTCTCCCGAACTAGACCACATGGTGAAAAATATCTACAAAGTCTTACAGATTCTAAGCTTTTTAGATTGGACGATTGGGGTGTTGGCCAAGAAGATGGAGGACTGCCCTAACTTACCAGAGGACATTGCTGGAGACTGGCTTGGTGTCCTGTCATGTGCAGATAAATCTATTAGAGATGGGTCAGACAAGATTGCCTCTCATTTTGTGATGGGTTTTCTAAAGAAATGAGAGCAGTGGTGTTCCTTTGCCATTAAAGGGGTGACACTATTGTAGAAGTCAGTCCTTTCCCTGGAGAACACAGTTAGAGAGGTGCTTTCTTCTTTACAGAAGTCTACCCATGATTTGTTGGCCCAGTCAACAAACCCCAAGCCTTCCCTTCTGACTGCCACCAAGTCCATCTCTCTAGTACAGAGGCTTTTTTGCAGAAGGAAAGATCTCTACCTTTCTCCAGGCCTCGACCTAATTCGTGACCGGCCTCGAGGTCTGGGCCAAGTAGCAAGTCTGTCCTTCGAGCTCCTGTTGGAGCTAGACTGAACCACTTTTGGGAGGAATGGAGTGCCAGGGAAGTGGAGCCATGGTTGATTTAAGTTCTCAGTTTTGGCTACCCCATTCCTTTAAGTGAAGAACCTCTCCTTTCAAAGGACCCCATCAGCTTGATGGCCTACTCTCCAGGCTTGGAAAGGTTCCTGGCTCTCAGTCGAGAGGTGAAGACTCTACTTCAAAAAGGAGCCATGGAGAAAGTTATCGGCAAAACACGAGGGTTTTACAGCAGACTCTTTGTAGTCCCCAAAACATTGGGAGTTTGGAGGCCCATTCTGGACGTCAGTGCCCCCGAGTCGTTTCGTCCTCAAGAAGAAGTTCAACATGGAAACTACTCAGTCAGTGTTAGCAGCCCTTCGCCAGAGGGACTAGATGGTGTCCCTGCACATGAGAATCTAAAGTTTATAAAAAAAAATTATTGGGGAGACAAAAAATTGTTTCAGGGCTCAGAGGGGTGACTTAATAATTTTCCCATATACACATCAGGTTACTCATGCCAACTTTTTTTCAGAATTTCTGTGGAGCTTATTCGTTATTTTTGGTTGAATATGGTACAGTTGTCAAATAATATGTATAGATTGTAGGAAAAAAAACTTTTGAACTCGTTTTCGCAATTAAAAATTTTATAGCATTTGAAAGCAAAAACTAATTTTTTTCATTTATTTTAGGAAACTTGGTAAATTTGTGGCACTTCAGGGCAGAAACCTGGATAGTAGATGTTCTGCAGATGGGATGTCTACTCCCCTTCGAGTTTTCTTCCCCCACTCTCTTGAGTGTCCACTTTATCAATCGACTTAATCTTTCTTAGTTTCAGTCTGGGCGAGATAGTTTGCCATTCAAGATTCTTTGCTTTGGTCTTTCAATGGCCTCACAAGTCTTCACCAGTATTCACCCTAGTTTCGACATGGGCTCATTCTCAGGGAATACAAATCTTATGATACCTCAACAACTGTCTAGTCCAGGCAAGTTCTGGGTGAAGCTAATGCAAGACAGGGACTGTCTTTGTCAGTTCTGTCACAGGTTAGGACTGTGATAAATTTGGAAGTCAAACCTCACACCCAGTCAAAGAATCATTTACCTGGGCATGCTAAGAGACACAACAGCAGCAAAGGTTTGCCCATCAAACTAACGACTAGAAAAGTTCAGGAACTTTGCCCTGTCCTTCCTGTCTAAAAACAAGCAACCTGTTCGTCAGTGGCAGGTCATTCTAGTTTCCTGTCGTCCTTGGAGACACTAGTTCCCCATGGTCGACTTCACATTCAGTCTCTCCAATGGAGACAGAGTTATGGTCCCCTTCAAGGGATTCTCTCTTGTTCCAAGTTCCTCTCTCAGCAGAAGTGAAGAAGGACTTATCTTGGTGGCTGGACAACAGGAATATGACTACAGGAGTGCCCCTTCATTCTCTTCCTCCAGAGATTCTTCTGTTCTCAAACGTCTCGTATGAGGGATACAGCTGGTTTTTTTTTTAAAGAGGCATTTTGATGGACATGAAATGCATATTTTTGACATATCCAAAGATAATGATAGTTTTTGCTATTTTCCCTTAAGATCAAAGATATCTCATTACACATCACTTTCATCTCGATATACGGGCACTTAATACCCACACGTTTTTTGAGCAGAACAAGAAATAGAAAAACTTGTACAGTATTTTATTTATTTTTTCGTCTGTATTGTGCCATCTTACTCATCATGCAAATATGTAATGCTGTATCCAATCACCGCAGACAAGAGAAATATAAACAGTACATAGCTGAACAATGGCAAATTTGGAATTCCAGTATGAATGCAAAATACTGTTAATACACAATGAATTACAATTGAACATAATATACATATTATAATATATATATATTATATATATATATATATATATATATATATATATATATATATATATATATATATATATATATATATATATATATATATATTGTTACGAAGTGCCAAGTATCTGGTTACCATGCATCAAATATTACCTCACCAAAAGCCAGACACCTGAACCCTCATAACACGTTTAAACGACTGAATACTCTAAAGGCAACAATATCCCTTAACACTTACCAGTATTGTAGAAAATCAGACTAAGTTCATCAAAACAGGTGTGAGGTAATCTTGTAAGTAATTAAATTAATCAAAGGGCATCACTCCATCAACAACTTTAAAAGTCTAAGTATTTCCCTGATCTCAAAAGTCTAAGTACTTCCCTGGTTCTAAGTCTCTTCAAGTAAATTGAAGGAAAGCAAATCAGTTACCACTCTATGTTTCTACCTATCATCAATATAATCATAATCATATATACTGGTAGAAATGAAATACTTATAAAAATTTTAAATACAAAAATTTATTATTAAATTCAAAATTTATAAGTGAAATTCACAATATCAGGGAAAATTACTGTTACTTGAAAACAAAGTAAAGTTTAATTAATTCTTGAATCAAATTAAGTAAAATTAAATCAAAATTAATTTATCACAAAATTCAAGAAAATTAATTCAATCAAAATTCAAAAGTGTTAGGCAATAGTTGAAAATTTGAAATTAATTCACAAGTGCTAAACAACAACAAAACTTGAAAAGAATTCTAAGTAAATGCAAATTAATTCACAAGTGTTAAATTTAATCAAATGTGCAATGATTGAGCAATGAAAATAACTAAGTCAATTAAATTGTGAATGCAAATGAAAATATAAAATAAAAAGACACAATTCAATAAGAAAACGAAATAGTGCACAAACAATGGAACAAACACAAACACAAAAAATCAGCAATGTGTAAAAGTGTAAATCTTTTCACTCAAAACATTGTAACCAACAGTTTTTACCAAACCTTCACAACCATCTGTTATTAGTTAACCACAGTTCCTATCAAATATTAGTTAACCACACTCCCTATCCATTATTAGTTAAACACAATTCCTATCCGTTATTAGTTGCAACTAATAAAAATAATACACTTTACTTCCTTTTTGGTATACCAACTTCTTTTCTCTTGCTGCAGCTTGTATATCACACTTTCACAAAAACCAGGCGCCGTTACGAAACAATGTCTGTTCAGATTCCACAAAAGAAACTAAATAACACTAAATAAACTCTAAGAAATATCAAATATGAAATTGTAAGTTACGAGTGACCAATTTACGTTACGTTAATATAATCTCAATGATGTTGAGTGAGAGAGAGAGAGAGAGAGAGAGAGCGATCTAACCGCCTCGAGGTTCTATGATCTAGTGAAATCTCTTCCTTTACGGAAAAGCTGGAAAGGGCAGATATGATACAAAACGTTCTTATCACGAATGCTTCCAGTAGCTTTGAAATCTGATGCAATCTTCATAAAGAAATGTGTAACATGCACATGGTTTTGATCAAAGATATGCTCGTATGAGTCCAGTCTGTTAAAAAAAAAGAAAGTCGTACTCTACTCGATTGAAACGGAGGCTGAGCGACAATTAAGATTGACATGTTTTGATAACAACGCAAGAGTCAATTCTCTCGCTATCAAATGCGTTGACAGATTTAGGAAAGCAAACGGATCTCGCAGACCCTCCAATCTTACAGTGTTGACATAAAAGTTAAACATTCGTAGTTTCGAATGGACAAAGAAAACTCTCTCTCTTTTTACATTCTACGTTAAATATATATTCTTTTACATTATGTAATGCAAAATCTGAACACACATTTCAAAACATCCTAACTCTAAGCTATCTAGGAATCTGAAAAAATGTTGCATAATCTACATGACATTTCAAAGAGGGGAAATATGCATTTTGAAAGTAGCGATATATAATATACCTCCCCCTAGAAGATTTTTTATCACGGTGTTGAATCCAACGATTCGCAACGAGATAAATAATCAGCAACTACATTGTTTTTGCCACTAATGTGCTGCACTCTTAAGTTATACTGTTGCAGGCACAAAGACCACCTGGTCAGTCTTTGATTATGGTTTTTCATTCTCTGGATAAATGACAGTGGATTGTGATCAGACAACACTAAAATTTCTTAATTCCTAGGTCTATTCACATACACTTCAAATTTTTTCAATGCAGTGATTAAGGCTAAAGTTTCCTTCTCAATTGTCGAGTATACTTTCTGATGTTTTTCCAATTTTGTAGACATGAAGCACACAGGATGGTAGATATTATTTTCATCTTCTTGAAGTAGAACAGCTCCAACACCACAGTCCGACGCATCAACTTGTATCACAAATTTCTTGTCGAAGTCTGGAACTTGAAGTACTGGTCTTGAAGTTAAAATGGCTTTTACCTTCTCAAAGGTAAAAGCCTTTGAGACTCTGGAGTCCAAATAAACTTACCTTTGGGACTAGTCAAGTCTGTCAAGGGAGCTACTACGGCTGAGAAATTTGGGCAAAAACGACGATAGAATCCAGCCATGCCTAAAAATCTCTGTAGCTGTTTCCTGGTAGTAGGTGGGGTAGCCTTACGGATACCTTCTACATTAGCATTTACTAGAGCAAGAAGGCCTTTCCCAACTTCAAACCCAAGATACTGTACAGTTGCCTTGCCAAACTCACTCTTCTCTAGGTTGACTGTTAATCCTCCTTCTTGTAGTTTCTTAAAAACTTAGCAGTTGATCCATCACTCGTTGAAATGTTGCGGGTGCATTCATCAGACCAAACGGCAGAACAGTATACTGATATAGTCCAAATGGAGTAATAAAAGCTGACAGCAACTTGGCATTCTCATCTAAGGGAATTTGATAATATCCTTTCAACAAGTCTATCTTGGAAACAAACTTGGCTTGCCCAATATTATCAAGTAACTGATCTATAAGAGGCAAAGGATAATTATCAGCCACACTGATAGAATTCAGCTTCCTATAATCAGTACACATCCTAAATGAACCATCTGGTTTCTTCACCAACACACATGGAGAACTGAAGTGACTTGAACTGGGTTCTGCTAATCCATGTTGCAGCAAATACTCAACTTCTTTCTTCAAAACATCTCGATGATACGGTGATAAGCGATAGGCTCTTTGCTTGAAAGGTTTTCCATCTTCTTGAATCTTGATTTCATGCTTGGTCAGATCAGTACGTCTAGGCACATCTGAAAAAATTTCTGGAAAACTTCTAATTACTTCACTTAAGTCTTCACCTTGTTCAACACTCAGATGTTTCAGTTTATCCTCCAAATTTTCCAAAATTGAAGAATTATTCATCTTGCTTTCAGTTCCCAATTCGTAGCCATCATCGTCTTCTGTAGATAAAGTTGTTTGGGTTACTGACACAGTTTCAGTTTTAGTTTCTGAGAAATAAGGTTTCAAGAGGTTCACATCTTCCATTGTCTTCTTCTTTCTGGTGTATCAATCACATAAGTTCTATCACTTAACTTCTGAATGATCTTGTAAGAACCTTGAAATTTATTAGTGAGGGGAAATCTCTTGACAGGTAAGAACACTAACACTTGTTGACCAACACTAAAACTTCTTAGCTTAGTCTTAGCATCAAATCTCCTTTTCATTTTCTCTTGACTCATTTTCAAGTTTTCTAAAGAGAATTTTCTAATCTCTTTCAACCTTTTCCTTAAGTTCTTCACATACTCTCCTTGGCTTTCCTCTTGGTTTTCTTCCCAATTTTCTGCAAGAATCTTCAACGGTCCTCTAACTTCTCTTCCAAAAATCATCTCATTAGGTGAACATCCCATACTTTCTTGATAAGCATTCCTAACTTCAAACAACATTAATGGTAAACCAACATCCCATTCTCTTCTTGACTCAGAACAATACTTTGTCAGCATACTTTTCAATGTCTGGTGGAACCTTTCCAAGGCACCTTGAGTTTCTGGATGATAGGCAGTGGATAACTGTTGTTTCACTCCTAACAAATTCATCACATCCTGGAATAACTTTGAAGTAAAGTTTGTTCCTCTGTCACTTTGTACTATTTCTGGTATACCAAACTTTGAGAAAAACTCCACAAGTTTTTCAGTAACTATCTTGGCAGATATGTTTGTAACTGGGATTGCTTCTGGATATCTTGTCACAGGACACATTAATGTCAACAAATACTCATTTCCTTTCTTTGTCTTCGGCAATGGTCCAACCATATCTATAATCACTTTGCTAAAGGGTTCTCCTCTAACTTCTATAGGTTATAGGGGGGCTTTCTTGATGGTTTCATTCGGTTTTCCAGCTATCTGGCAGGTATGACACTCACGACAGAACCTGCTAACATCTTTGTGAAGTCCAGGCCAGAAAAAATATTTCATGATCTTCTCCACAGTCTTCCTGATTCCCATATGTCCAGACTCATGAGCTACTGCAACCACTTGCTTTCTCAATGGATATGGAATCAAAATTTGATGATATTCGCCCCATTCAACATCTCCTGGTATATCTGTAGGTCTATACTTCCTCATCAGTAAACCTTCCTTCAGATAGTAACAGGTAGGAGTTTGTTGCATCTCTTCTCGATCAACAACTCTGAAGAACAAATCAGTTAACGATGCATCCTTCTTCTGCAAGTCCATTAGCTTCTCTCTTGTCACTTGACCAACTTCAAGGGTTGAATTCTCAATATCTGCTAACTCAGCTACTGTAGTTTCACTACTGTCTTCAGCAACACTTGGACTACTCGGAGTCTCTTCAGGAACATCAGGTTCTTCTTCTTCGTCGTCGTCGTCTTCTTCATCTTCTTGGGAAATCTCTTCTTGGTCAGCACTATGGGAAACTTCACTTCCCTGGAATAATTCTTCTAAGCACAAAGATCCTTCACTTGATCCTTCTTGGGTGTGTAAATCCTCAGTTTCTTCACTTGCAGTCGTAGTCCTCTTCATACTTCTGGTAGTTACACAACTAGGAAACAGGTGGGGGTTATTCTTCTCCAACTCTACTGTAGGACTAATCCTCAATGGTTTGTCTGTCACTACAGGACAAGGAATAAATGGCACACCACCAACTTCATTCCCCAACAGAACATGTATACCTTCTACAGCCAGTGAGTCCTTTACAGCAAAATCAACATTCCCTGTCACCAATTCGCATGACAGGTGTAAGCAGCATATAGGAGTTACTTCCTCTCCTCCTATACCCTTCAAAATAACTGAATCTCCTGTGAGACTCTTCTCCAACTGAGGGTGAGAACCACGTACTACCACACTATGGTTACTCCCTGTATCACGTAATATCTTGACTGGTACCTGCATACTTCCTTCTTGAGTTGACAGCATACCCTCATAGATTTATGGCTTAAAAGCCTCCACACTGCTAAGCCACTCACTGCTTGAGGTAACATTTCCACTGGTTGCTAAACATTCAGCTTGTTTAGTTTCATTCTTCTCTGGAGTCTGATTCTTTCCCACACTGCTCTCCGTAGTTTGTTTCACCTGGTCACCTTTTACAACTTGACCAACTGGTTTTGACTGCTGTTGATTCCGGTAACACTCTTGACTGTAGTGTCCTACTCTTCCACACTTGAAACAGACAACATTAGGTTTCTGTAACTGTCTTGAAAAACTGGATGAGGATTTCACATTAGCTTGCTGAGTTGTATTACCTTGTGTACTCTTGGTAGTATCACTTGAAGTTTTCCCATTAAATTTTTTCCTGTTATTTGGATAAGACTTAAAACCTGGGCGTTGTTGACTCTGGTACTTGACATTGTAATTACGTTTACTACTGATTATATTGTAATCTTCACTAAGTGTAGCAGCTTTGTCAAGTTTCTTCACTTCTCTCTCTCTTAAATAGGCTCTTATATGTTCAGGAATGCCCTTAAGATACTGTTCAAGAACAAGTAACTCTTCTAACTCATCAAAAGTTTTGACTTTAGCAGCTTCTACCCAACGTTTGAAACACCTTCTCACTTTGTAAGCATAATCTAAGAATGTTCCCTTCTCATCTTTTCTTAAATTTTTGAATCTTTCATTGTAGTACTCTGGGCTCATCTGGTAAACTTGTAGCACACTGTGTTTAAGTACCTTGTAGTCTTTACACTGATCAGCTGTTAAGGCTAGATAAGCACTTCTCCCTTTAGCAATCAAGACACTTTGTAGCAAAACTGACCATTTATCCTCTGGCCATCCCATACCTGAAGCCACTTTCTCAAAGTGATCAAAAAACTCATCTGGAGCTTCTTCAGTAAACTTAATGATTAACTTCTGTACTCTCACTACATCAAATACAGGGTCTTGATTACCTTGGTTAGGGTTAGACGGTGTTACAGGTAATGTGGATCTAGCTTTTATCAATTCCATTTCCCTTTCATGTCTTGCAATTTCTCTTTCCTCTTCTGCTGCTTTTTCTTCTTCTCTTTCTCTTCTTTCTTGTTTTTCCCTGTCTATTCTTTCTCGTTCAGCTTGCATTCTCTCTCTTTCAGCAAGCATTTTTAGCTTAATCAAATTCTCTTCTGCTTCAATGCGTCTAAGCTCTAACTCTGCATCACTTTTCTCTTGGCACTTAGCACTCTGACACAGTCCATTCAAACCCTTACGGGCTTCATCAGATAGAAATTGAACTCTCAAGACTTTTCCTTTTAGCCTTGGCCTCATCAAATCGAGTTAGCATACTTCACAGACTCGATTTTGATGTCAAACACGAGGGTTTGAGGGTCTGTAGCCTTTAAAGTCGTCCCAGCTAAGACTCAAAATCCCTTGGTTCACAAAGACGGATTTTTTTTCTCTCGAGAAAAAAAATCCGTCTTTGTGAACCAAGGGATTTTGAGTCTTAGCTGGGACGACTTTAAAGGCTACAGACCCTCAAACCCTCATGTGTTTGACATCAAAATCGAGTCTGTGAAGTATGCTAACTTGATTTGATGAAGTATGCTAACTGGAGATTTAGTTGGTAATGACCCTGATGAATTACTTTTATGTCCCATCAGGGCATTGTGTAACTATCTAAAAAGGACTCAACATCTCAAACCAGGTTTTCAAAGACACTGTCAATAAAGGCCGGAACAAGAAGGAAGTGTCCAAGAATACTATCTCCTTAATGCTACGTGGAGCAATCAAGCAAGCCAACTGCTCTTTTTCACATTCAGATGCCAATACAGTGCATGCAAGGGCATGCATCATTTTGAAAAAGAACTTGACGGTTTAAAGGATTTTGACCCACAAGGTGTGGTGTGGCGCGGTGCTAAAATTGACGCTTTACATGCTGCTCAAGGACGACGTCGATATGATAGACACTTTTTTCAAATATATTGCTGTAAATTTTGACCCTCCCCTTAGCTCTGTTTCAGTAGCATCGACAGTCTCACTCTTGAACATAAAAGATGCCAGATTTATCTTAATCATAGGTATAAAAATAGCATAATTGTAAACTTTCGTCAGCCCCAGGGGGCGGGACGAGGGAGGCTTTCATATCCTGAAGTTACAACCTTCGAAAATTTATATACAAGGAGTCCCTGGTTATTGGCGGGGGTTCTGTTCCAGGGGTGTGCTAAGCAAAAATCGCCATTAACCGAAACTCAGTGATTTATGGTGCCAGTAGCACCCTTATGGCAATAACTGGTTATTGGTGCCATTAGCACCCTTATGGCGCCGATAACCAGAACTTGTTCCGTTATGGCGCCATAAATTGGCAATTTTATGGTGCTAGACAAGCCCCATAAAACCAGATCGCCGATAGCTGGGGACTGCTGTAAATCTTTGTGTCTTTCGTAAATTTTGGTGATAATGGCTTTTGATGATGATGCTTATTCTTTTCCGTCAAATAGTGATATTGAGACAGATAATTATAGTGACAATTATAGTGACAGTGACGATAAAAACATTGGTTTGAAAGTTAGTGTGCATATGTCTGTTAATATACACACACATATACACCAATTCCACCAATTGATAACTGCTGTATATATTTTGTAATTTTATAGGTGTGTCTTGAATAGCTATGGAGAAATATTGTCATGAAAAGAATGTGAAATTATCTCAGAAATTATCTGAAATTATCTGAGAAGAGTTTAGCATTGTATTGATTTAGTATTGTAACTCACGAATGTAGGCTAAAAGTGTTAAATAAAGTACACTATTTTAAAGAAAATTATACGTCTTGAAGTTATAAAATGATGAAGTTAAAATACAGTAGTAAAATTATAAAAAGCGTTGGCAGAACTTTGCCGAGTATGTTTAATGACGAATTTATTTAATGATGTGGTCGCTGAAACGGAACCCCGTTGTTAAATGAGGAGTACCTGTACGGCATAAAAGGTTCCAAAACTGAAATGCAGATTTGGAAAAAACATTCTTTCCAAAAAATATTCTTTTTAAATATCACTTTTCAAAAGTATCTTATATCAATTTTTTAATTATTAATCTGCGACACAAGGAGAATACAACCATATGCGTATAAAAAGTTAAAAAATGAGCATAAAAATATTGGTTCCATAACTGATGTTGCTAATGCATAATATTGCCGTCGTCCTTAAGTGGCAACCCCCTAGCACCTTTTGAGTTAAAGTTTGATAGTACATGGCTTTGCCAAACTACCGTCTCATCCTCTCTGCAGGTCGTTGCCCACGGGTCCTTGGACTTTTTTTTTTTTTTTTTTTTTTTTTTTTTTTTCTTGCCTGCTCACCAAGTTGTGTAGCTCATCCAGAGCCCTTAGCACAACAGTTTGCATCTTTATTAAAGTGGTTTTGAAAGTAAGAGTGAATGGAATGACTGGTCCTCCTTTTTCTTTCTTCTCTACCAGTAGCAGTGGAGAGAATTGATCCATCAAGCACTTTAACTGGTTAGATACATGTATGAAAGCTGCATTTCATTGTGTTTTTTTGTTATTGTTTCTACTCAATACAAACTATATACATATGGAAGAAAGTCCCTTCCTCTCTCTTACAAGGGGAGAGAGGAAATGGCAACAATCAAGGTTAGTGGCCCTACCTAAGTGTTGTAGTTTCTGACCATTACAGGTTCATTATATTCCTAGAAGGCACAGTGTAATAGTTCACATTGTCTCTTAACCCAGATGTCTGGCTGCTGAGTAACCTTTTACTTAACATATCAGAGGCATATAACTCCTTTTACTTAACATATCAAGAGGCATATGACTCCTTCCTATGTCCTACTTTTGCCAAAGAGCGAGCCCAGGTGTGCTGAAACTCCAGTTGGTTCCAAGTCTTTCTATATCCTCACTCCCAAGAGGAAGTTTCCCTTACATTAAGACAAAGGTTTGTTCTGTATATGAACAAATGACAAATTTTAAATAAAATTGTATTTTTCATAAACAACCTGCAGTCTTCATATATAAGTATGGCCCATCTCAAGCCACCTCTCATTTAGTTACCTGGGCTAAAAGAAACTGATAGTGTTGTAGCCAGGACGGGTTAAGGCAGGTCAGCTGTGCCCTCCTTTCTGCCATCTTGGGTAACTACCATTGCCACCAAAATTCTATACATATATACTGTATATATTTTTTTAACCGGAATCCGACAGGCTCTAGAGAATTTTCCCCATACATTAGGATCACAGGTTTGTTAATGAAAAATTCACAGATTTAAAATTTGCCATATTGTAAAGCCACAGTTCAAGGTAGAAAATGATTTTAAAATTTTTCATATTGTAAAATCACAGTTCTAAGGTACAAGTAATAAACAGCAACACTATTTATGATATATTCTTTATAAAACATATTTACAAGACAGGAATTGTGGAACGTTTACACTAAAATAGAAAAATTTAGAGGTTTTTTGTATTTACATATGGACCAAACTGCCCAAGTCTGTATTAACTATAAATTGGGTATAAAAATTTTCTGATGAAATTCAGAATGCTTTAAATGCAATATCTTTTTGTTTCAAGTTTGAAAGGCTCTAATAAACTGGAGTATTAAATTCTAAAGACCTAGCTTACTTTGAAAATATCATATGGCCATCTTGGCAAGCCAATATTTACACAATTTAGTAATCACCTGAGTATGATAAGCATACAGTATTTTCAGTTTAATATTTGAAAATATTAGTGAATAAATTCTTAAATGATAAGCATACAGTATTTTCAGTTTGAAAATACTGGAGTGAATAAATTCTTATGAGTAATCTCAAGGCTTTACAGCCATTATGATCTTCCATAAGCACTGTATAAACAATACAACTATAATTTGTCATAATGTCCTCCTACTGATGCTCAATGAAAAGAAACCAACCACCATAAACAATGTGTCAACAATTTTTTGTTCATCCACTGATGGCTATTTGCAAAAAACACATTGTCTCTTTATTGTCTTCAAGTCACTTACTTCCCTACAGGTACAACAGATATGAATTTTAAATACTGTTATTACAAAAACCAAATAACCATTATATGAAAAAATAACGAAACCTCACAATAGTATGAATAGTGCACACTATGGGATCTACCTACTAAAGTAAAGATTACAGATCTTGATATGGTTCCACTTCGGATATTATGTAAACCTCAATATTGCAAAAAGAAAAAAAAATGTTATATCTGTTGAAAAAAAAAGTTTAAAAACTAACACAAATCTAGTTTGACAATTTTCAAGAATGCATATAGGGCAATTTGGTAATACACTGTGAACAACTGTAATGTGAGTAGAACACAATAACCATAATATTAAGTCATTTGAAAGTGGTTAGTGAACGTGTAAAATGCAAAGAAAGGTCAAAGCTCTGCTCGAAGTTCCTCCATTACCAAACAAGTAATCAATATATGAATAGTATATTCTTAACTGATAAAATACATACATGAAAAAAAGTATGAAATGGAAGCATTAGCAAGGAAGACAAAGAAATTAATTTTAATTTAAAGTATATACTTCAGTGATTTTACATAAGAGGTGTATTTATAATCTCCCTTTAGTGGTATGCATAATGTCAGTTATGTGGTAACCTTGAATTTTGTGGTCAGGAAAATGGCATGTCTTAGGGCATTTCGAGCTTCAGAACTAACTAATTTCATTTAAACAATGGGGAAAAGATTGGTCACAAATTTTTAAGTTTCATAGTACTAATTCTCTATGGCCTGTATTCTGCATCTGCTACTTGTAGAAGGGTTATCCAGTTACAATTTTATTAAAACTAAAATGAACCAAACATTAATTTACATCTGCAAATAATCTATGAACCATCTAATAATGGGATTCTATGACCAATATAGTTTTAGTAGCTAATTATAATAGTTTTACTAAATGTGGCTGTTAAAGAAACACATTACCACCTCAACTTTTCTGTTCAAATGTTCACAAGATTTCAAAGTGAGAAGCTTACATACAGGGCAGAGCAGCAAAGATCTAAATTTTTTATACCAAGAAAACAAGACCCTACTGCAAGCTTTGGATAAAGCAAACCCCTCTTCAATTACAGAGGCAATTGAAATAAAAGAGGTCGTTCATGAATTATTTTGGGTTTACCAATCTTGAAAACTGTAAAAAGACCAAAGCTAATAACATACAATATTTTATATGTAGCTTATGCTGGATCTAGTTTTAAATACATAACTAGGTCTGTAACTTTGGAATGAATGGTTCTGGGAAAATATAACCACCACTTAGCCAACTTATTCAGCTACCCAAGAAACTGCAAATATTTAATGAATCAATTCTAAGCACATCAAAACATAAATCTATACATAGTTTATAAGCACACAAAACTATGCAGTATACTATTCCATTTCACGATGGTTTGATTAATTACAGAGTTCTTTGTTCCAGACTGATTTCTGATGGTTACCTTGCTGATCCCACTACCATATATGAAGTACAACTGTCATGTAGATTACACTCAATTCTGGAACCCTAACTTTTGAAAAAAAAATTTTAACTGTTACCTAAGAAGTTGAGTATAGCCTGATAAACTCCTGCAATTTATGGATAATGTTTACATGATGTTTGTGTTTTTAATACATGACATCACACTGACAATATGCAATCTTGGAATATTAATGAAGGAAAAATGTTAAAAGTAAATTCTTACCTTTGAAAAGCAATTTACAGAAAAGCATTCTGTCTTATTCACCAATAAAAGGAAAATTAATAATTAACCACTAACTTTTCAAGCCAAATATTATCTATAAAAACTCTTTCATACACAGCTAAATGACCCCTGCCACAGAGTTGTAAATTACTGTTAAAGCTGGGACAGAAATGAGCTCAGATGGTGTTAAATAAAATTGGAAAACTAAATATGGACCACACCTGAAAATGTAAAATCTTATCGTAAAATCACATGACAGAAACAGATAAAATAAATTACCAGTACAATCAATTTACCAGAGTAACTGAGAACGATGCCGTCTTAGCATGCAGATTCTATTCCTCATTGTTAACAAAATTATCCAACAAGAATTAATATGAAACCAAACACAAAATTCCAAATTTGATCAGTATAACAAATATATTACCTTTCAGTAAGGTTGGATCCCTATTCAAAATATAAAACTTGTTCAACACAGAGATGGAATTCTAAATTGGGTAGGATATGTACTATTGTACATATTGCGTTAATACTGCATTTCAAAACTACCATTTTTCAGAAATGGCAAGTGTCTTAAAATCAAATTCACCTTAAGTGAGGTACAGTATTTACAAATCTAAATATTTAAAAAAATACACACAGCATAAGGTTACATTACACAATTACAGTAAGGGTTTTGAAACAGTAGTTTGTTATGAATATAAATCACAATCCCTTCCAGTTATCCCAGGCTGTGCCATTTCTCAACAAACTATTATATTTATTATGTTTACCATCATGATAGAACATAAGAAAAAGGTTACACCTCTTAAAACTTTAGTAAAATTTTTACTTGTCCACAAGAGTACTGTATAACATCTTAAATAAGTAGTACAAATGTTTCTTGATCATTAGTGAAATTGAAAAGAAAAATGCCCCCCAACTGTCTGAATATAGATTAGATATCTACCAGCTATGAAATCTCTGAAGAATGTCATAACTTTGAATTTAATTTACTTCTGATTTGTTAATGGCATCTTTCATAAGTACAAAAATGGCTAATGTATATAAAAATTGCTTTTTTGCCTTTAAATCTTTCATTAAATTTTTTAACAGTTGGTAAAGCAAATGGATAAGGCCACACTGCACTGCACTAATTCTGTATGGATGTTAATTTTTATTTGTATAAAGTATAAACAACATAATGCATTGCTAGAGCTAATTTCTTTGATAATTAAGGGTCAATTTGTTTAGAAGATTATTTTTTTACCAACAGTATTTCAAAGCTGTAATTTTGTCCAAATAAAAATTCTTTCCAAACAATTGCACCATTTACCAAGCTTAACAATACATAACTTGATCTGAGTATGGTCAACTACAACACATGAAATAAAATACTGCTGGTTACAAATTACTATGCAAAAACAACAATTTAAATACTAACATATAAGAATTCTCAGCTTTAACAGATGAAAAGAATAAAAAAATATTTCAATTATTGCTTAAAATCTGAAAAAAAGATGTAATTATGTATAGCCTTTTAATACTTATTACATCTGATATAAATATTACATCTGATATAAATATTAGTGCTTATAATTTTTATAAATAAGTATGCTGCATATTAATAAATATAAAACTTTGTAAAGTGAGTGCCAAGTAACTAGCAGTTCAATGCGGACACATTTTCTTCTGAAGAGTATTAGTTAAACATCTGTGGGCATGCATTACATAGTTGATTATCTTAAGCCCACTTCTACTGCACAACAACGTTTAAGAGAGCTGACTAAGTTCTCTAGGGAAATGCTACTGGAAAATTCACTTCTTTTCCATTTGTTACCTAAATTCTAATATTAATAAATGTTAGGAAAATTGCACAAACTTTGATTTAATACTTTTAAAAGTATGAAATATGTAACAAGATGTGTAGAGGAAAAACAAAACATGAGAAAAACTATTCATGATGGCATGAAATGCAAAACTTTCCAAATATCTCCAACTATGTAAGGTAAAATTCTACATTGTTCTTTTAAGGAAATGGTTCCAAGGACTATTCATGAAAACATGCAAAAAAAAAAAAAAAAAAAAAAACAGGTTTGGTTGATGTGCTTGAACATCCCTCAATTACAGTACAAATCTCACATGACTATATAATATCATGTACGTAAATCTCACATTCTATATACAATAAACATGTCTAGCATGTCAAAGTCACAGACTGTATACAGTATAGCTATGGCAATAAACTATGTCGTAACAACTATAGTACACAAGTACTGTACTAATAAAATGCAAAACTAAGTAGAAATACCATAGTACTTACTTTTGCTAAAAATATAATCTACAATCAACGCTGTCAGTAGTGACAATTCTTCTGTGAATCGATTTGATAAAAATTGCATTTCTTCAATGGTATACTACTAAACAAAGGACCTTCAATGTAGGTTATTTAGGATAAGGACTTTTCAAGTAAAACGGTTAAAAAATTCTGCAGTAACAGCCTAGAAATGGTAATTTCTCAAAGAAAACTTTCATTGTAAAAGTTACTAAGTTTTCAAATAACTGTCTCCAATGAAACTATTAATACCTGTTTGAGGTGAGCAATTCTTCAAGTTACACAGTGAAACAAATTTCTTTAGTCACTAGTGCAATTACGTAGCAAAGAAATTAATGCCCCAACAATATGATTTCAGAA
The DNA here is from genome assembly GCF_015104395.2 of Macrobrachium nipponense. Classification (NCBI taxonomy): domain Eukaryota; kingdom Metazoa; phylum Arthropoda; class Malacostraca; order Decapoda; family Palaemonidae; genus Macrobrachium; species Macrobrachium nipponense. The sequence continues at coordinate 75,458,023 of NC_087211.1, read as the reverse complement.
TGAGTCTTTTGAATGAGCATTTTCTCAGCAATGATAGTCTTAAATAGAAGGACTCATTCCAATATTCTATCTTTCCAATATTCCATGTGCAACAATAAAAATTATTAAGTAGATTGTTGGTTTCTCTGGTTCATTACCAGATAAAAATTAACACAGAAGCTATCGCAACATTTCATGGACTAAGTAAATCATCAAACTTCACAACGTTTCTTGGAATAAGTAGATCATAAGGTTAAAAAGTTCTGATATTGAGCATCTGAATCATCCCAGTATTGAGTAGGGAAAAATACGATATACTTCCAGATGTTCCAATTTCTGGTTAGTGAATATGAACAAGATAATGCTAACTAAATATCTTAAACCAATTGAAAAGAACCTTTTCAAGTAAACATGAAATCAAAGTTGTGCACAAGTGCATCAGTGAAACTAATTTCCAAGAGAAATGCTACTAGAATGACAGCTATAGTCTAACATGACACTGAGAGGGACTATTAATTAAAAAAATATATGCAGTACTCTCTCACAAAGTGACTGACTATCCCAAAAAATACAACTAACAGCTACCACCTAAATATATTCTAAAACTTTCCTCCAAACATGCGCTGCGAGTTCCCAAAGCATAATAATTTAGTTTTAAAAAATATGCTGTAAGTTGCAATAAAATAGTTACTTAGTGTACTGCAATCCTCCGGTCTGGTTCCACTAAGTAACAGGTAAGGTTGGGAGTCATTTCACCGAATTACACCTAAAAATCACAGCTCCAGGCAAGAGATTTTAGAGGCACCATATCTCAGCAAGACACAGCCACTGCAGCCATAGTGAAAGTGCCAATTAGGAGACATAGGAGTTGAGCACAGGACTGGGCTGGGCGTTCCTCTTGCAACAACTCCGGCAGCACAGTGACAAGCGCAATATTTAAAAATCCTCCAGCAGTGAATGATAAGATATAATGCTGGACACCTCCTGAAATTAAATAAAGACAAAATTTTCTTACTTTAATAGCATTAAAGACAAAGTATATCTGTGTCAAGCTGAACAGCTCCTAGGATACTTTGAACTAAGAAGTTTCATTATTTTTTTGTATGTATCTCAGTAAGCTGCTTGTTACATTATTCACTGTTGTCTTGCTTAGTACAAAACTTTATTGCAATAAATTTTCATATTTATCCTGTTATACATAATTTTATTGATATTTCTAATCAATCATAAATCTAAATAAATACTATTCCAGAAAGTGATAACAATAAGAGTAGACAAATATAGTAGTGACACTAAAATATGCTTACCAAGTATTTCTGAAGTACCTATGAACAGTGTTACTAAAGCACCCAGCAATCCAATGCCAGCAGTGTAAAGCTGAGCAAGAGTCGCCTCCCAGCGGCTAAAACCTGAAAAGTCAAGTGTACTGAATCAAATGCTTGTGTCAAATAACAGTATAAAGAGACTTCACAGTAGTAAATGCGAGCAAATAGCACCATGTTGCAAGTCAGCTAGTAACAAAAATGGTGTTTGTAATCTTTTGACATGAATGATTCTTCTTAAGGGGGCCGGCCGGCTAATGCCATTTTTCAAGGACAGGACTTTGATATTCATACCACTTAATAAGGTGACTTGGGACATCTCCAAACCGCATATGATTTTCGCCTCTGACCTTCGGTTTTGTGACGCCAGGGCGCTTTATCCCGAAAATAACCATTTTTCAAATTCTATCTCCTTCCTTGATATTTAATATTAAGACCTAGGATTACTACCATATATAGACCTGATGTAGACCTCCAATCGAATGAGGAGTTTTTTTTCTAAAAGTCATTTTTTGCTAGATATGAATTTTTCAATATGGTAAAAAAAAATAAACCCTATAAATCAGAAAAAAAAAGAAAAATGGAAAAAAGGGCTCTATTTGATTGTTCTATAATGTCTTTCTGAGTTATATACCAAATTCCAATGTTATAGCTTTAAAACTAAGTGAGAAGATAGATTTTGAAGGTCAATAAGTATAGTTTTGAGATACGGGCGTTCAAAGTTTTCCTTCGTATTTCTATAAAGACAATGTTAATAAATAATGATTATTATGAATGTATATTTCTTTTTTGTGTATTAATAAACCAAAACTATTTTATTTATCATAATTTAATCATAAATGATGATCCCTTTGCTCATATATCGTAGCCTGGGGCACTGCTTGAGGCAAGATGGGGCACTCCTTCCTTTGCAACTCTCTCTCTCCCCTTCACTAACTCGGCTTATTACAGCAAATTTTCTTCTTCTGAATGTTAGTGCGATGTTTTCCTTGTATTTTCCTCTTTGGCATGATGAAATTCTTGCCGAAACAAAGATAAAAAAAAACGTAAATGCAAGAGAATGTCAGAGGTGAAACTCGAAGGTGTACTCTCTTTTTACAAAGACAATTTAATAAATCATGATTATTATGAAATTCATATTCCATTTTGGGTATTAAAAAACCAAAACTTTGTTATTTATCATAAATGAAGATCTCTTTGCTCAAAGATCGTAGCCTTGGGCACAGTGTGACGTGTGCTGTCAGGCAAGAAGGGGGCGTTACTAGGCAACCCTCCCCTCTCTCTTCACTAACTACGCATATATTATGATATTCTGTAATAATACTTGAGCGATTTTTCTTCGTCTGTATGTTAGCAAGATGTTTTCCGTGTCTTTCCCTCATTGGCATGATGAAATTCTTGCTGAAACATACATAATCATACGTAAAAGCAAGCGAATGTCAGAGGTGAAATCGAACGTGTAGACTACTTAAAGTTTGTGCTCGCACTGATGGTTGGACTTGGTAGCTGACTGAAGTGAAGTCTCCCTTCTCAACTCGGGGAATGTCTACAGATGCCATTTCTCCCAATTTCTTTGACAATAATTATAAAAATTTACGATAATAGAAGAAATATTGCATTTTCTTGTACGGATCAATGTTTTAGGCTTATTGAGTTACGTTAACTAATTACCCTGTAACTACTAAAGAGGAATTTTGACGAAATATTTCGTATATGTATTCTCAATTGCCATATGAAGCTCCATGAATTTTTTCATGAATTTGCATTTTTCGCCCTATACCCCCATATACAGGGGTTCCGGCCGGCCCCCTTAACCTTTCTGTTTCAAGCTACTTAACAGTGGCCCCCCGTATTCGAGGGGGATATGTACCAGACTCCCCCGCAAATAGTTGGAACCCCTATAAAAACACATAAAACATCCTAGTATTTTGTTAGTTAAAGCTCAAGAAAAACCAACTAGAAATGAATATAGTACCTGCTTTTTTTTTTTTTAATAGTTTTATCACAAGTAATAGTTCCTCGTTGGATGAGTGGTTTTCGGCCAACGCGGACTCAGAGGAATTTATTTCTGGTGATAGAAATTCATTTCTCGATGTGAATCACATCCCACAATAAGCTGTAGGTCCCGCTGCTATTCAACCAATTGGTTCCTAGCTACATGAAAGTATCTAATCCTTTGAGCCAGCCCTAGGAGAGCTGTCAATCAGCTCAGTGGTCTGGTAAAAATGACATATACTTATCATAAGAAGTGCATTAAAAAAAAAAGGGAATTTGAGAATATTTCTCACAGAAAAATACCCCAAATAGGGGAATTTCTCACAAATAATAGGGGGAAATGTTCCAGAGAAAAATCCGCGAATGCGAAAGTCTGTGAATCCGGAGAACGCAAATATGGGGGTCCACTGTATTTGAAAAGATGCTACAGGAAAGGCTGAGAAAATAATTGAAATTAATAACTGAGTTTGGTTTCATGCCAGACAAATGAACTAAAGCACCTTTAACAATGAGACATCTACAACAAAAATACTTAGCCAAGTGGAGATTATGCCACATATTTATGACTTTGAAAGTATATTGCAAAGTGCCAAGACATGAAATTACAGCAGAAGGGTATCAAAAAGCCTCATTAACCTACTGATTATATACCACAACAAAAGATTTGGAGTGATGACAGTGGCTGGTACATCTGAAAAATTGAGATAAATGCTGGTGTCCATTAAAGTTCAGCTATGAGACCCTTTCAGCTTATCGTAGTAATGGAAGAAGCTACAAAGGAGTAAATAAGGCTCTTGGGAGTTGCTATAAGCAGAGACCTAGCAGTAACAGCAGACGAAGATAGGCGAAACGAAGATGGGGAAGAAGCAATCTGGACGAAGATGAAAAGAGCTCTGTGACGAGAATGAAGAGGCACCTTGTGTATTTAACCAAATCCCTAGAAATTTCAATCAAATTAAGTGTCTAATAGAGGGGATATGCCTGAAAATCACCATAAGTAACTTGTTAATCTGGGAGGTTATTTATTGCTCAAGATTACAAAACATACAAGGAGTAGAAGATTTTAATGTCCACAATGTATGACATCAAATGGTGAAGAAATCACTGTAATATAGAGCACTATGTTGTGATAGAAAGTAACAGCAGACGAAGATGAAGAGGCACTCTTGTGTACTTTAACCAAATCCCTAGAAATGTTTCAATCAAATTAAGTGTCTAATAGAGGGGATATGCCTGAAAATCACCATAAGTAACTTGTTAATCTGGGAGGTTATTTATTGCTCAAGATTACAAAACATACAAGGAGTAGAAGATTTTAATGTCCACAATGTATGACATCAAATGGTGAAGAAATCACTGTAATATAGAGCACTATGTTGTGATAGAAAGTAAGGCCTTAGAGGAGGAAGATCATTTCTTTTACCTTAGCGGGACACTGGATTTTTGAAGCAGGTACAGAAGGTGCAGTAAATAAAAATACTTCATGGATAGGAACAAAATCTTATTTTAATTTATTAGTATTACCCTAGGTAATACTGTAAGAAATGAGGATTTTGAAAAGATGTCACATTAAACTGCAAGATTCATAGCAAGTGTGAAGTGGGACGATATTATGAATGGGGTTAAGTTGCAAAAAATATGGTGTTATAGTGGTAGAAATTATAAGATCTTTCAGAAAGATTGGAAAATTACAAAATTAGTGAAAACAAAGTACTAGTAGGATGAAGACCTTAAGATGTTTGAGGAAATCATGGAGAAAAGGGCACAGAAGAAGACTTTACCAGGTGGAAAATCAATCTGATATTTTGCGAGGCTGAAAAGTGGGAAATAATACCAAAATAATACAACAGTAACCATAAAACACCGTTCACTCTGCATATTAACAACAAATGCTAAGGCAATGCCAGCATTTGCCACACATAATCAAAGTGAATATGTAAATGTACATATATTTTTCAAGACTTTACCTGACTTAAGTAGTATAGCAAAGTCCCCTATCTCATGAGGAATCTCATGAATGAGAATAGCACCAGTTGTGAGAAGGCCAGTCTTATAAGAGACCAAAAAAGATCCCGCAACAGCCAGGCCATGGGTGAAGTTGTCTACGCCATTGGCAATGAGGTTCAAGTAGCCAGCTACCTGCAACATTAATTTTAGTTTTAAAATCAATTCATGGTTTTTATCTAGTGTTCAACAAATATAGATGCATGTACTTCTTACAAATATCATATTACAGTAGACATTATACGCTTACAGAAAGAGTATAAACTGTCAAAAAAGAAAGAAAGAAAAAAAATAGTTGTTTCCTTGTCCTATGCTTTCTGGCAGTTTCAATTATAAGCAACTTATTGTCAATTCAATGTTCATGTTTTGTTATAATTTCTAAATAAAGACTAAGAGTGTCAGATTTCACAGAATATCTTTTATTCCAAAACCATACCTCTTTCTTATTGGAATTGGAGGTCTCTTTGACAGTGTTGTTGTTCTGGGGAGAACTGTTATCACTACTATTCTGCACAGCCAACATCTCCACTATGATGAAAACAAAGATCCCTGCCAAAACGCACAGGCCTACTTGAGTGAAGGCTTCATGAGGCTCTGCTCCCGCTGAAAGATAGATATTATACGTAATTACCAAAATCATTATAAACATTGCATGGAAAGCTAAAGTGGTCAAAATGTTCACTCAGCCATTCCCTGGGATATGTTTCCTATGACTTGAGAAAAGTCAAAATGGATCTTACACAAAAACTGTACATACTACCGATCTTTTCATTTGCTATCTTTATCCATTATTAATGTTCATCTTTTCAGTTGATATATGATGGGGATTATTTTTTAATAGAATTTTTTTACCAATACATTACTAGTTATAACACATTCAAGTTTTAAAGTTAGTACTTTCAATGTTGTTGTCTACAATTTTTTTTCTTTTTTATAAAAGAAAACAACAAATTTTTTTTAACCAGGTCTACTTTTTCTTTACACACTTTCAAATGTAGTTCAGTGCATTGTTCTGATTGTAATTTTGTTGTTTTACTCTTCAAAGATGTCATAAACTTCAAATTATTTGGCTTCAAACAACTTAAAATTTTGTTACTTCAAAATTAAGTTTACAGCATGCAATAACAGAAAAAAAGCTCCAAGTTTATATTTGGATAGTTAGAATAGAGTTTGTTTTTCCCCAAATGAACTTGGAATCCTCCCTACCCAAAAATTAAAAAATTCAAAGGGGTTTACAAGGCAATTCACTGCCTTTCCTATAATGAACTAAAGCAACTTGGTCATTCTCTCCCTGCAGCATTTACTAGGTTTGTCATTTACTGAAACGACTGGATAATTATAGTTTAAACAGAGCCCTTAATGTTTTCAACTCTTAACAAGTCGCCTATAAAGGTTTGGTCACCACTTTTAGAATTCATATTTCTTAAGGTAAAATGTGGAAATTATGAACTGGAGAATCAGTCAATATGATCGTTCATACTTGTCCCTTTTTACACACAATCTCTATTCTGTTTAACATTTCTCTGTTGTTTGCACTATTTCATCTGTTCTGTAATCTGCTCCTGTTCAGCACAGATTTGTTGTAAATTTTGAAAAAGAACTTCACTCCACTTTCCCAACCCACTCTATTTTCCTGTGTAAAAGCAACCAAACCAATACCATCAATCAAAAAACTTGAACTTCAGAGGCAGCTATAACACCCCAACTGTATTCTCTTAAAGACTGTTAATAAAAAGCCATGTTAGCAGAAACATTTAAGGGTCCTCATAGCTATAGATAACATAAACAGCAGGAATCTATTTACCTTAAGTAGTAACTAAATTAGATCCAGCAGACACCAGCCACTGCTGGAAATTCCTCACAAATACCATATCCTCAATTTGGAACAGGCTACCAGTTAATGTGAACAATGCCCCTAACATGCAGGTAGTTCAAAAACAGATCAAATAAGGTGATCAACATTCCCATGATTTACTAGACATTTTTTTTTCTCAAGTCTTTCAGACACCACCATCCATGTAACTCTCATTAGTACAGTGGAATAGACCAGATTTGGGGTGACCTCTATTGCAGTCCTCTATAACATACACACAACAACTATGAAACCAAAGATGAGTGACAACCATAAATTCTACAACATCCTCTTGAAGATGTCTGCATTCAAGCTTTTCTAATGAAAATGAAACAACACACACACAAACTTACCCTCAAGAGCCAAACTCCAAGCCTCTGGCAGCAGATGAAGGAAGACATCTCCCAACAGGCCTCCTACAGCAAAGCTCAATAACAGTTGCAAAATGTTGCGACTTTCTGGAAAGAAAGGTGACACATAATGGCGTTAAATATTCCTTGAAACAAATACGGTACATGAGGTATTAAAGCAATTTTTATTAATAAATTAAATTGAAGAAATTCATATAAAAATTAATATATTTATATGGTGTTTACAGTAGAAATAACAATGATATGAATTATGTCTGCCTCAAGAAAAGACTGTATTGGTATATTCACATTCCGGTAACTTGAAAGTATCCACCATTATAATGTACATGTTAATACATAAAGGACAAACAAAAACATGTAAAAACAATGAATGAAATAAACTATGAACAAAAATAATTTCTGACAAAAATAAGTCCATTACTCCTCAAATATTAAAAGATGTGGAATTCACTACCAACAACCATGCTGATTCACCTAGGGGCAGCAATTATTAACAATTATAAATTTTTACTATGCAATTTTAATCCTTATGCACTGTGATATAGTATTCTTTGATGTGAAGACCACTTTCTGGTGTAATGCCTATCATCATTGTTCTATTTCACTCGGCTCAACTTGCAATTACTTCTCTAGTCATTCTCAAGTACTTGTCTATCGGGTATCATACACCTCCAATGCACAGAATGGGTTTTACTCGTGAGACCGTAAACCTGAGGTTATGTCACAGAGAGAGACTGTATTTAAATGTCATGTTACACCTGATATCTGACAAATGTATTTACTAAGAACATATTCAGTGTAGTGTGTACATAGTACATATACTTTTGCCCTCCTTAGAAAGGGTTGCTCACAATTCTTGGGAGAAAGTTGCTTATCACATTTTTTTGTTTTGTTTTTTTATACCCCAGTTGCATTTACCACTGTCTAACTACCATGTAACTATTTCACTAATTACGGCAACAAAAGCACAATGGATTTTCAATGGAGCACGCCCACTTATCCATGCCTGTCCAAAATTGAAATTGTGGTGTATACACACACATATATGTATATGTATAGTGTTCTCCCCCATATTCGTGGGGGATGCATACCTGAGCCACCCCCAATGAATACATAGTTGAAACCCCTATACAAATGCTTAAAACTGCCTATTTTGTTAGTTAAAACTCAAGAATAACACACTAAAAATTTATATACCTGTTTTTTTTAAATAGTTTTATCACAAAAAGTGCATTTCATGATGAAAAAAAAATGGATATTTTTCTTAGAATAATACTGCGAATACGCTAATTTCCCACGAATAATGGGTAGATATGGCCCATAGAGAAATCTGCAATTCAATGAAAGGTAGTACATATTGTCAAAGGAAAATCCAAAGTTGCCCAGTTTAAGGGTGAACTAAGAAAACTGGCAAGACCATGTTTGGGATTAGTCAAATGTCTTAGAAGAATTCAGTTTCAGTAATCCACTTGGGTTCTCTTGGTTCACCTTCCAATAACCCTATCTAATGGGATTTCTTCAGTAAGCAAAATATATTCTTAATAACTTTTTGTCATATTTGATAAGTTAATGAAATTTAGGTACCACAATGTGTGTGTGTGTGTGTGTAATGGGGTGATGCAAGAAGTCAATCAAGGAAATAAATTTAAGTAATAACATATATAAGTAAAAGTTAAGGACAAGAAAATGCACTACAACCAGTGTGTGGAATGATTTCAATTTGCAAATGGTACGGTGCTGACTGGTGATAGTATAGAGAACTACAGAAACTAGTAAAAGAGTTTATGTATAGTATCTGTGGTATAACTAGAACTCGAAGTGAGAAATGTGAAAATACATACAAGGATGGTTTGAAAAAAATTTGACCCAGAAGAAAGGGTGGATCAGAGAGGTTGTACAGGAGCTGGTCTGGAGTAAAGAGTGGATTACAATAGGCTGGTGAAAAGAGTATACAAATATGAGTGTTAGCAGGGATTAGAAGGGTACATAGACTCGAAGAAGGCGTGAACCGACCTCCAGCTTTCTTGGGGTGTGCGCTAAAATCTAGAGTCAAATAGGGCGTAGTTTCACCAACAGCTATTAAAAAAGATATACTATATTTTATTAAAAATAATTGTTCTGTACTGTTTAACATGCACATTATTATTTTTTTTAACATTTTCATCCTAATAAATAAATATCCAGTCCTAAAATACCTTTATCTAACTCAACAAGAAATATCTTTTTCAGACCTTTTTAGGCTTTCCATAGACCTTTCCTACCCCCCAACAAGAACAACAACAAAAATAAAGTAGTTTGTAGGCTTACTCCCCAAGTAGGCAAAAATATGGATAGATGAGTGGCACTGGATTGGAAAGGAACTAAAATAGAGCATGGTATTGCCTATAAATTGTTTATAAAGCAGACCTAGTATAAAAAATTGACACTAGAAAATACTATAAAAAAGATCCGATATATGTGTGTAAGCAAACACAGTATACAAAACACTTCTGCAGGTTTTCCCTCCCCAAATATAAAATCCAGATGCATGCTATTCTGCCTGAGGGCATATCAAGTCATCGGATGCCGCCCGGAGGCTTTCAGAAGATCGTAGAGTACAAGGCTCCGTTGACGTTGTTTATGATCACGTGTCGTTTACGATGCTTTAGGAGCTAACTTCACCGACTTAACCATTCTTTTCACAACGGATCTTTTGTTCCTGAATAGGGTTTTCGTTCTCTGGATCCAACTTTGAACAACTTACGCAAGTAAAGGATATGAAATAGTAAAAACATCTCTCTCTCTCTCTCTCTCTCTCTCTCTCTCTCTCTCTCTCTCTCTCTCTCTCATTTTAAAAGATAAATGCCCTCGCTTTTCTCGTTAATGTACGTTTCGCCGACGTATAATAGGTTTTTGTCTTCTTTTTGCCTTACCTGGATTGAATGTCGCTGAACAGTGGTGCAGACATATTTACTTATCGCCGTAACAAGTTTAAGTACAATACAATTTTCATGATATTTAGATATTAAAATGTATGTATGATTAGACGTACAGATTATGCAATCCAAGTTCTGATACAAATAAAAGCAACTAGAAAGTACAACGATATTTTACAAGCATATGACATACTCTTACCTAATCTGCGATAGAAGTAAAATAATTATAAAAAACTTACTGGTGACATATTTATAGCCTTTTACATCATAAGGTGACTAAAACTCGAGGCCAAGACGGTCTAAACAGACATATGATAACGATAAAACTGATATTAAAAATTATTTTGTTAACAGAGGAGACTATAATAAGAAGTACACATTAGGACATCATGCAATGCGGGCTTGATAAAACCGAGAGAGAGAAAAAGAGCCTTTTTCAGTGAAAGAATGAAGGACTTTTACTCGGAGAAACACGGAATGTCTTGGCTTCCGCAGTTTCCCACCTGGGCAGAACCTGACATAAAAATTTAAAACGGGAACACAAAAACTATTACATTGTGAGGGGCAGGAGTTGTTAAACAGCGCGTGCAGGAAGTGTGGTGGGGGAAGAGGGGGGGGGTTGGAAGACAGAGAAACAACTATAACTACAGTGGTTGCCATACGGTACCTTCCTCTTACTGGTTTTTCATAACAGCAGACACAGTACACAACAATGCAAATCAACACACACACAATCTTTCAATTGTCCAAACTCTAGTTTTCCCAATTTTTGCATTACACACAATTACACAAGCGCATACCCACACACAAGAAGTCAAAAACACACACACACACATATGCAAACGCACACAAAAAGAGACGTCCCTTTTCATGACATAAGGTGAAGGTTGCCAATGCTGCCTTCTTGGCTTAAGATTTCAAATTGCAATTTAGGGAGACAACAGGAGAAACCAGATACCTATGAAATTTGTAAAAGTGACATTTTACTGTATAAACTTTGGCGTTGGCCGGAAGAAAACAAGGAAGAGGAAGAGGAAAAAACGTGGAGCTTTATTAGTCAAGGCGGACGCGACAGTGCTTACTTTTCCTTTCAGAAAGCAAGACTCGAAGAGTCACGAAAGACAGAAACATGAAGAGGATTCCAACCCCTGGCAGCAAAATGAATGAAAAGTCATTCATATTTCAAGTTTGAAGTATATATTGCAATACCAACTTCTGAATAGTGAATGTATATTATGATATCGTAGCAAAAAAATTCCAGCTACCAAATAGTTAGAATGATTAATATTATTGTCTGCCAAATCCAACGTCACCCCGACCACAACATCCAATCAGTTTTCAAGAAAACAAATAAACTTGAAATTCAGTTAACAATAGCAAAGTAAATATCACTAAGAATAATACCAAAGAAACAGAAGTCCCCTCTCTTTTCAACCTGCATTCTTTCTGAAGACTTTCGTGAAAGCCATTCGTCTGCAGCTAAAGAAAAGAATCCATTCATGACTTCGGGTGATAACAACAATATAGTGCTAAGTAAAAAAACTGCACGTTTTACCCCAAGTTATCTCTCTCTCTCTCTCTCGTGATATGTTCGTATTTATGACTTCATGGCTTCAGGAGGGGAAACCAGAAATGAGTTATACAGTACAAGTCAATAATAAAACGGTAACACACTAGAACTCTTTACAAACTCTGCTTTCGTTATGGTTACCATTATCCCAAAAATCCCATTACACTGTGAAATGCGGTAGAATCTCTTTGGGATTCTCGTTGCCAACGCAAAACATTACGTGGATTTCAATTCTAATACTGATCTGACACTACGGAACATCCTCTTCCTCCTACTGTTACCAACAAAATAACAGTAATGATACTAATAAGGAGTACTCTGTTGGTTATGTAAAATAGTGTGTGAGAGAGAGAACTATATAAAACAGTGCAGCCTC
>NC_087211.1:75420639-75440639 GCF_015104395.2 Macrobrachium nipponense | reverse complement strand
TCTATAAATGACAAAATATGACAATCTACAAATGGCAAAATAAGTGTTAAACAATTCGGAGACCAACTTAACCTCTAGAAGGTCTGCCTGCCTGCCTCTCAATAAGAAAAAAAAAAGGGGGCGTGATCCGACCTCCAGCTTCATCGGAACATGAGCAAAATTTCCCCCTCATGCATAAGTTGTAAGCATTATATTCTTAACTTAACGTAAATTAAATCGTGCTAGAATCTACAGTCAAATAAAGCCTTGTTACATCAACGAAAATTAAGTAAATACGCTATATTTTATTAGAAATAATTTTTATGTACTCTTTAACATCCGCATTATTTATTTTTTACATTTCCATTCTAATAAATTAATCATAAATATCATATCCTAAAATTATTGTATCATTAACTCAGCGCGAAACACCTTTTTTAGACCTTATCAGGCTCAGGCACAGACCTTTCCTACCCCCAACAAGAACAACAACAAAGTAGTTTTAGGTTTAATCCCCGAGTAAGCGAAAAAAAAAGCCAGGTGTGAGTCAGGAAGTGCAGTGTAGATACACAACGCTAAAGAAATCACACGACTTAACAATAAATAAACGACAGTGAAATCCAGGTTAATGCTGAGGAACGCTGTGTCACCCACTCAAAGAAAGAATAATCCAGAACAAAGAATTACTCTGAAATGTCATGAAATTCTGAGTATTTCTCTCTCTCTCTCTCTCTCTCTCTCTCTCTCTCTCTCTCTCTCTCTCTCTCAGCTTAAAAGTGAAAAGAAAATTAATAGACAGCCATCTCTCTCAACGGATGCACATAAAAAAGAGCAAGCGATCAAGGCTTTCATAGTCTTACTTACATGTTTACCATATTTCTTATCATATTCTTACTACTTTTTACTAATTTTCGTACCATATTTCTTACTTATAGTTTTACCAAACTTCTTACATATACTTCTACCATACTTCTTACTGTATCAAACTTCTTACATATATATTTGTACCATACTTATTTATATTATGGTTTTACCAAGTTTTTTACTTATATTTTTACCCTACATCTTACTTATAGTTTTACTATACTTCCTACTCATATTTTTTACCATACTTGTTGCTGATATTTTTACCGTACTTCTTACTAATTTTCGTACCATATTTCTCAACTTGTATTTCTCCCTTACTTCTTACTGATACTTTTACCTTTTACCATGTCTCACTTATACTTTTACCATACTTTACTTACATTCTTACCAAAATTCCCGTCACAATCAGCAATCGCCTTGCGAGCTAATTGCCAAACTGGAAGTAGATAAGTCTCATGACATTACATTTAATTGATAATTATCGTCAGCCAACATGGCCTTAAACAACCCTACATAGCATACGGTCAGATTTAATCGATTAGATTCTCAGGGGGCGATTCACTTAATATAACCTATAACAACCTAGAAGACAAATATTTATTACGACAGGGAGTTGAGTGACTCCTCGTCGAAATCGTGTTGCATTTACACAAGAATCCTACTTCTTCATTGACATTTTAGATCAGTTTGTGAAGACCTTTCCCGTGCTGAATCTCAGGTCAAGTTGGCCTTCATTTCTAGATGCTAGCTACTTCATTAATTATTCTAAGAAGAGACTCCCTCGTACATAACCTGGGCAGTCGATCTGGGAAGAGATGAAAGCACCTCGAACAGATGTGTACCCAGCAGACCACATGGCGTGCACAGAGAGCGAAATGTTAATCCTTGTTAGTTATGCATATCGATGCGATACTTAACAGCCTTGCCAAGGAATCCCATCCACTCTGCTTACAAAAGCAAATCTCCGTGCGAAATGGCCGAACAATTTTTGATGCCACTTATGACATCTAAGCATATATTATATTCTTCGAGTGAAAGTCTGTGATGAACACAAAATTACAAGGCTCAGAGGTGAAACATCGCCATCGTTGAAGTGTTCGGGTATTAGAATATCAGTAAAAAGATCCTTACTTGATGTAAAAATAGATTCCCTATCTTTGTGGATGTCACTGACACATACATAAAATTACCTTGTTTACATACATCCATCCCATAAATATCCCAGAGAGAGAGAGAGAGAGAGAGAGAGAGAGAGAGAGAGAGAGAGAGAGAGAGAGAGAGCAACAAGGCAAAAACACGCATACAAGTAAATGAGATCTGCCACATGGGACCCACTTCAAAGATAAAACCACCCTCGAGTCTACAAAGGAATAGCTGTGGTCGTCATCTCACAACAGAATGTGACAGATAGAGTACCATCACTCTGGCGATGGGCGTTCGAGCGTGACGGGAGGAAGAAAAAAGGAAAAAATAAGTCAAAATCAAGACGGGGCTTATTCTATCTTGGAATAGTACGCGTCCAAAATTGAGTTTGCTGTTTGATTTCTTCCTAAATAATTCTGTGGCAATATTATCAAATTCAAGTTTGCAAGAACATGAGTTTAATATTCATTCAAACATACAACTCTCATTTTTTCGAAACCTCGACGTTTCGCTATCATGTTACTACCCGCCTCTGCGTAGAACCAGGTGTGACAAACCTAGAGTGAGGAAGTCATTCAACACCTTCTCCCTCACTTAAAAACTTACAGAACTTCAAAAAAGTTCTAATATATGAACTAAAAACTGTACCATTCTACTTTCAGTCAAAAAGAAATGTCATTCCCTTAAGCAAATGAAGCTTTACACCACAATTAACAAACAAGTTGGTTAGGTTCTCATAGTCGTCCCCTCTGTTCCTTTCTTTTTCTAAATTTTCCTAAATAAATGGGATGGATAGCGGTTCCGAGTTGTCCATCAGTTGACCTCTGAATAAAAAATAAAAAAAGGGCCATAGCATGCGTTATAAGGAAACCTTCCTATCACAGAAAACAAATTTCAAAGACCTCTGACTCAAAATACTTTCTATCGACATATAAGATCTGCAACGGAATATATCTACGACAAAGGCCAAGCGCTGGGACCTACAAGGCCATTCAGCGCTGATCGGGAAACAGTCAGTGAAAAGCTTTTAAATGAGTTAACAGAAGGACAACCTCACAGTTGCACTATGAAACAATTGTTAGAAATGGGAGAAACGTAAGTTGGAAGAGAGAGACTATGAACGGAGGTGCAGTTAAAGGCATGAAGGGGGTTGCTGCTACGGGCCGAGGGGACACTACAGAGAACTAAGTAATGCCTGCAGTGCCTATCGACATTAGGTCCACGAAAATCTTCTCATCTATGAAACTTTCATTAAAGTGGCCTCAATAAATCAAGTTAATCCGCGAGATGAGAACTTTTCGTAGAGTTTAATTAATATTCACTTACAAAAACACCCGAAAATGTTAAACTCACATTTGACATTACACTGAACTAACAACAAAGTGTCACTTGCAACCTCCAAAAGGTAAATCGGGCGTCGTCCAGTGACTTGAATATAATAACAAACATAAGAAGTCGAAAAGCTCCCGGTAGCAGATTCAATTATTCTAGATCTTAAAAAAACAAACGTACTTAAATCCAAACAGCTTTTCCTCATTTTATTTTGAAAAATTTTCTTACTTCTACAGTCTATATTGACTATTTGTCGTTACTTTTTCTTTTCAGAGATTTTTAGTTTTTCTTGTCATATAATAATAATAATAATAATAATAATAATAATAATAATAATAATAATAATAATAATAATAATAATAATAATAAACATTGTTTCTTTGATGGCAAACCTAGCAAAATATTTTCCTATGTAAGTCAGCAATAACGAAATCATCAAAACTGTTTCATCATTTCATTTTTCACTGATGATATCTAAAATTATTAACAGCAATAACAACTACCTTCCTAATCCCCCATCCAATCGACTACTGATCCTCGTGATTCACACTAATGCACTCCCGCAGGAGCCATCGCCAGCAGCCTAATCCCGGGAGGTCAGGAAGCATAAGGCCGAATGAAACTCCCAAAGTGACAAAGAGAAGAGATGGCTCTCTAATCCTCCGGGGGCCCACCCCCTGCCTAAAAGAAGGCGGATGACACTCACTGAGCATCAGGCACCCTTCCCCCTCCCCCTCCCCACCGACCCATTACCCTCACACTCTCCTCCTCCTCCTCCTCCACTTCCCCCGACGGGGGTGAGGTCCAAGAAAGTATTAAGAAGCAGAGAGAGATTTCCTCCCCTCCTCGTGGGCTTTCGATCTCTCTCGCTCTCACTTCACTTGGACAGGGGGCGGCCAGATGCCATGGGGGTATATCCTTCACAGCTTTTTGATACCATCTAACACCGCCAGGCGTGCGCCCCTCCGGAGGCTGGATGTAGCCAGGGCACATAACATTAGGATGTTCCAGTAGATATAGTGATAATAAGTGTTGCTGTACTTCACAGGAAAATTAAAAAAGTATAAGTTGATGCAAATGCTAAAATAACCATTTCTGTAGTGCAAAGTGCCTGTTAACAAAGTAAGTGTAGTGGTTTTATCAAATAAAACTAGTAGCGACCACAAGTAGCAGGAAGTTTATACGAAGCAGCGGAAGAAGAAGAAGAAGAGAGTGACAGTGTTGTGTTGGTTAGCAATTAGTGACCTTAGCACTAGGAAATCACTAGTAGTGTAGAAAGGGATCAGCCCATCTCCGCAAAATGGGCAAACAAACGTACGTAGGATCCGGCGTAAGTATAACCAAGTATTTCATCACGTTTCAGTTCTGTCAAATTAACACCATAAAAATTTAAAGGACTAACTTTAAGTATTCTACAAGAAGAAAACGGGCGACGTACCATACGTGTACAATGGTGTTCACTTATAAGGTAAGTTTTGCAGGAAACATGACAATGAGTTCTATTTTTCAATAGAATAAACCGTTCTCAGTGTATATCGAAGTGAAGCCATCTCGAGAGGTACATGTATTGTTCACATAATAAAAACTGAATTTTTTCAAATATAATTATTAATACTATCAATGTGGAGAGCCAAAATTATGTTTTAATTAAATTGCTTGGGATGCTTCCTTTAATTATCACGAAATGCGTAAGATGAGTTAAAAAACACACCAGAAAAGTAGAGTAACAAAATTATCTAATAAATCATATAAATCTGTTTACGAGTTTGGTCTCACATCTTACTAGTGGTTCAACCAGTTTCCAGTTCTAAGCAAGCACAGCGAGAAGGCTTCATTCTATTTCAAACCACTGACTTTCCATTAACCTAATCACTGAATTATGTATTTACTTGGTAGCTTGTCAACTGTAGTGGTCACAAGTAGTGGACATGACTCTACAACATCACCCTAAAAAAAAATGAAGATGGAAAAAATATAAAAACAAATACTGCCCAAACTAACCTCAAGAAATAAAAGGAATTAAAAACTATACCAATAGATGGTAATGTATATTTTGTGGTGACTAATATATTGCAAACAAATGCAGTTTCAGTTGTAGCTTTTACTTTGCCAAAACTATCAAGTTTGGCTAAATGGGAAAATATTAATATCATATACATATATAATATATAATATATATATATATATATAAATATATATACATACAAACATACATACATACATACATACATACATACATATATATATATATATATATATATATATACATATATATATATATATACATAAGTAATATCGACAGTTTTGTGCCTTGGTCATGACACCCGAGATGACCCACTGAATTACACAATACCGTTTTCCTTTTCAATATACATTGCATGATTTTTCGTTACTTAAGTTTTCTGTTTTCTTCCACTCTCAGTCACTCTTTTAAGAAGTTGCTGGTCCCCTGCCATACTCCATATTATGGACGACCTACCATGGTGGACTAACTACCTGGTACTAAGATCCCCGTTTGCGTCAACACGGGTACACCGATTTATTTCTCTCTCTCTCTCTCTCTCTCTCTCTCTCTCTCTCTCTCTCTCTCTCTCTCTCTCTCTCTCTCTCTCTCATAAAAAGCCACAAGCATGCTGAATCGAGCATGGAATTCCTCAGTTATGTGGGTTAGCTAACCACTGACCCACGCGAACCATTTTACACGCCAGTAGGGCATGCATTCCAACTCTCTTTCCGTGTGTGTGTGTGTGTGTGTGTGTGTGTGTGTGTGTGTGTGTGTGTGTGTGAAACAAAGCGCACACAGCAGAGTCAGAAGCATAAAACGATAATGCCCGTGAAAGAAGTCGCGGATGTGCCCGCAAATGCTGATTTGGCTCGACGATTAAACTGGGCCAAATTGCATTAGCGGTCGTTTCTTTAAACGGAGCATAGTGGGTCTGAACATGCTCCTGAAGGTGGATGACACTACCAAGGAACACGAAGACAAATGATTCAAAGAAAAAAAATAGAGAAGCCGAAGACAAGGACAAGACAACGAGGCCAATTCAATCTCCAAGGTCAATGTTCCTTGCATACGCAATAAGAACCAAAGATATAAGGAAAGTTGACCTGACAACGCTGAATCACTTTTCATACTTAACAGATATCAAAAGATAATACAGACAACATCCATTGATATACAGTCGAAAATGACTGACATTTCCTTACAAAAATTTCTAAACACGAATAAACTCGTACTAATGAATGCATATAAATTTATTTTCATTATTATTATTATTATTATTATATTATTATTATTATTATTAAAAGAATTGTGGAGAAAAACTAGAATAAATACCTCAAATCTTTGGCGAAACAAATTGACGACACAGCATGCCACATTCGCAGCTGTTTTAGGCGAAATATGCCAATACTAGAGAGAAGACGGCGAACGATATGGCAACGAGGGAATGAAGAGACCTCCCTGAAGAAACCCAAGGTCACCACTGGGGCAAAAGAGAAGAATTTTGATCGGGTAGTGGGAACATTTCTTTACTACTACTACTACTACTACTACTATTTCTCAGACGATGAGCCCTATTCATATGGAGCAAGCCCACAGGGGATACTGACTTGAAATTCAAGCTTGCAAAGAATATGGTGTTCGTTAGATATGATACATAAAATATGAAATACAGAAGGAAGAGATCAGTTATGAGAGAAGAGAAAAATAAATTAGAATAATCTAAAAAAGGGACAAAAACGTAAGTCAATGATCAAAATAGAATAAACTCAAAGCCACACGCAAGCATGACCTTTATGATAACAGTAAATGAATAAAACCTCTTTTTATGGACGGCAGAAATCTCATAAAAAGGCCAACTAACGACGATGTACGGATTTTGAAGGCAAGACAGGCGCGCCAAGAACGTTAGCCGCGCGCTTTCAGTGCGTCATTAGGTCTAAGGACGCGTCACTGAAATTCCCCAGTACAATTGGCCGTGTGACCTTGCATTGTCTGTCACCTGTGGCAGCGGGTTAAACGTCATGCTTGAGGAGGTGCATGCTACAGTTCTAAATGGCCACCGAAAAGGAGTGTGTAAATATGGTGTATGTATATGAAAAGGTGTGTGATGTGTATATCATTACTAAGACATACACTCTCATAGAGAACAATCTAAAATAAAAATATTCCATTAACCTCATAAGCAAGCATTCAAAGGAGAGTACTCCCAAACGTTTATAGATAGAAAAAAAGGTAAGAAAAAAGAAGAGAAGTGTAATAAAAAACAGATGACAATAACAGATGCCAAGGAAATAGCCTATGGGCTAAACCCACCTCAGAAACACTGTACTATTAATATTAAAACTGACCATTACAATATACAGAATCCAAGCTCAAGGTTTTTTTCTGAAGCTAGCAAAAACAGTAATTTAACTTATTCCTTCACTGTGTAATTCATTTGCCCAAAATGTGCAATGAATATTGAAAAACGTGCAGTTTTTTATACGTAGACATGTAGCAAATCTCCATGAAGAGGTTAAAATAATACATGTTTACAGACACTACTTGGCACACAGTCATGATTAATTTGCAAAAAAATAACAAAGTCAACTACAAACTCCGCGGGAATACCACTCCACATTTAAGTTACATGACTAAATTTAAGTGATTTTCTCAAAGCTACGTACTTCTGAAACTGTTAGTAATGTCACCAATGACAAAGAATTCAAGTCTTACCAAGTGACTTGGACATAAAATACTTCTGAAGAACTTAGTAATCCTAATTAAATCGAATTCACGTTTTATCAAAGAAGAAATCTGTCAACGTCTCCGCCAGCTGTTCCTACTTTGTTTTCCCAAAAAGGTGTGCGGTGAATAAAGAATGATTTACATGAAAATTTTTAATATACTTTATTTATCATATTATTTCATTTTTACTTACTTATGTTTGCAGTATGATACGACACACTCTACATATTGTGTGTGTATATATATATATATATATTATATATATATATATATATATATACTATATATATATATAATATATGTATATATATATATATATATATATATATATATATATATATATTATATTATATATATATATATTACGATGACACCAACTCCAAAATGAAGAAAATTTCACGTAAAAAAATAAACTTCAAAAATACTACTTCTTCATGATTATAGATCACAATAAGAGACCAACCTGACAGGCAGCACAAGCTAAGCTTCACAAAAGCAGTTGGGAACCAGATAGTTTGAAAACTTACGTCTTCATAACAGTGCCTCAGAGCATTATAAAAATTGCTCTTAAATATTTAAAGAAAAAAAATAACAGATTTACCAACATTTTGTCAAGACATAATTTCACATCTTAAATTATTAAATACAGAAGGGTGAACCTCGCCGAGGTTATTTATTACCATTCATCAAGTACCCCCAACACCTCTCTCTCTCTCTCTCTCTCTCTCTCTCTCTCTCTCTACCGAAAGTGACGCGCAGTTTCGCAACCCATCAAGAATTAAGATAAACATGATACGACAGCAATTAAGGTGGTCTATTCATAAACCTTTGTATGACGTTGGCGCATGGCGACAACACCGGCAGGATTGAATGGAAACGAATTCCATTTCCAAATAAAGGCAAGGAGGGCTCGTGTCTTAAATAAGGACGACGAAAGCACGCAGTACAAACCATGCAGTCGCAGTGGCATTCATAGGAGAGGGAGGGAAGCCATTCTCAAAAGCTCACTATATTCTGGTACTTGGGCGGCAGCTTGTAAGGCATCTCAAGAAACTCGATGAAAATCATTATTAAATTCCTTATTAAATCTTATCAATTTATTTTTTTACCAATTATCATTACCTGATAATCTATAGACGCTCAAAAAAGACATTTAACAATTATAATCCACACAGATATATGACCAAAAGGAAATGCCTTTCAAATACAAAAGATTATACGAAAAAAAACTTAGACCGGCTAGAATTTTATTTTATTGTCTTCTAACAGCAAAAGGTTATAAATTTTATTTCTTCTAGCATCTAAAGCTTTAATTGTACTTTTCCTAAAATAAAAATAAAAACTTTTAAATTTATTTTCTTCTAAAATCATAAAGTTTAAACTTTATTATTTCCAAATTTTATTATCCTTTCACATCAATAAAAGTTTAAAATAGATTTTCTTCTAACACCAAAAAAAGGTTTGATGATATTTTCTTTTAACACCAAAAAAATTTTGGTTTTATATATATTTTTCGAACATCAATAAAAGTTTAAATTTTACTTTCTTCTAAAATAAAAAAATTGCAAATGGCATGTTCTTCTAACATCAATACTGCGATATGTCTCTGTGAAACAATTAAGGTCTGCCAGGTTTACTGTACAACGACCCATTGTGGCGACTTGAAGTGGCTGTCGACAAAAGGAATTTCTTGGCTATTAGCGGCAATTAGAAGACCTCTCTCTCTCTCTCTCTCTCTCTCTCTCTCTCTCTCTCTCTCTCTCTCTCTCTCTCTCTCTCTCTCTCTCTTCTGAAGGCCAAAGAACTTGCAAATCACTGAGAAAGACTGAACGCCAGGTCCTCGGTTCCTTCATACCTACAAACTTCCCACTTTCAAGAGGCGTGGCGATCATTGACTGAAGGGCAACGACCCATTTTCCTATCGTTAACCATTTTTCCGAGTTATAACCCTAATATACAACATCCATATTTAGCTTCATGAAGAAAACCGTTTTACGACAACTCTACATTACCACTAACTATCTACCTAAGCGAGTTTAATTGAATAAACAAGCCTACAACCGCCTCCTCCGCATAACGAGAGAGAGAGAGAGAGAGAGAGAGAGAGAGAGAGAGAGAGAGAGAGAGAGAGAGAGAGAGAACGTAAATGTGCCGAAGTGTTAGTAATATAATGTTTGACATGCGTGCCAGCGGATCCGTTAGAGAGGCCATTAAACTGAAATGCTCTAATGACCAGCAGTATTACGAAATCTTTCCGCACTTTAAGGATCAAATTTGAATTCAGCACAGAAGATTTAAATAACTGTGTTTATATCACCACACATACACACACGTACATATAAAATATTATATAACAAATATATATATATATATATATATAATATATATATATATATATATATATATAATATATATATATATATATATATATATATATATCACATACACACACACACACACACACACACACACATATATATATATATATATATATATATATATATATATATATATATATATATATATATATATATATATATATGTATGTATGTATGTAAAGTGTAAATGGAAAACGCCAAATCCGAATAAGTGAAACAAAAATAAAATTGACAAACATTTACCTATAGCAATTTCAACCAACAATGATGTGCCCTATTTCCTGACATTTCAAAACAGAGCCAATTCTACTTTTGACATCAATAACTACTACATTCATCAAGTTCTTATGCAACATTTCCCCGATGTCAAAAAAACATTCAATCTTCAATAAACAATTTCTGTTGCAGATTCCGCTGGAACACCTGCTATTGCGCATGCGGTCAAATATAAGACTGTCATTTATGCCTTATTTAAACTCACGTGTGGACGCACTTGCTTGCGCGCCTCTATACTTGCATTTGGTAAGATCTAGTTACCCAGCCTTGTTGTGGACTTCAAACAGTCTTGGTGGGATTGAAAGATGGATTAACCTTACACAAGTATATTCAACAACATGCACACAAAAGGCAATCCAGTCGAATGTATGTTGCTCAACTTCAACATAGCCTACCTGGACTGAAAATTGACAAATTTTAATTTCAACATAGCCTACATGGGCTAAACATAGCCTAAAAATGCCTACATGGGCTAACAATGGCCTACAGTGCCTACATGGGATAAAAATAGCCTAGAAATGTAACAATATTATTTTAACGAAATATTAAAAAGTCGGAATCACACTGAAAATAAGTAACGTGTTTAACCAACGAGATATCATTCAGCAAAGACCACGTCAAGGATAAAAAATAAAAAGTCAACATGAAGTGAACGCATTCGTGGGAAAAATAGCAGCACGGTAAAGTACAACAGACGAACTTATTATAATGAATTGAGTCACGATGAAGACTCGTTCTGCTGGCTTGCCAATATCTGCATGTGTTGGCGCATCCGTGTCACGGCTCAAATTCTTCGGCGGGGGCATTTATCTCTTCAGATCTCTTATATCCAAGCATTCTGCAGCAATGTCTTGGGATCGGTGGTTTTCCTCATTCTTGAAACCACAACCGACATCTGCTGTTTATTCATTTCATTGTTAATTCCCCAACCTCATTTTTAATTGCCTTGTGTGTGTGTGTGTGTGTGTGTGTGTGTGTGTAACGTCGGGGATTTTCAAACACATATGTTTCCTCTTTTATCGTATTATTCAACTACTACACCAGAAATCTTTGGACTTTTTCTTCCATTTCTCGTTCCTGTTAGATGTTTTATTACAATTACTTTTCCACTTCATCTCGCCAAATTTCATTTGCAAGCTACTCACACATCTTTTTGATGCGTTCTTCATTTCACATTTCTCTACCTTGGTCGTTAGGTTTCAGCTTACTCGGGGAGTAAGCCTACAAACTACTTTGTTGTTGCTGTTCCTGTTGGGGGGGTAGGAAAGCCTAGAAAAGTCTGAAAAAGGTGTTTCGCGTCGAGTTAAAGATACAGAAATTTTAGCATAGGATATTTATGATTTATTTATTAGAATGAAAATGTAAAAATTAAATAATGTACATGTCAAAACAGTACAAAACAATTATTTATAAAAATATAGCGTATTTACTTTGATTTTCGTTGGTGAAACAACACTATTTGACCCTACATTTTAGCCCGCGCCCCGAGCAAGCTGGAGATCGGATCACACCTATTTTTTTTTTTTTTTCCCTCTTCACCTCTTCAAATCACAGTTCGTATAACGAATGTCTTTTCACCCTATCATACAAAATGCAAGTACAAAAACTTTCCCAATTGGAATTCTAGTACGGGTTAGTGTAAGTTATGTACGGCCGATAATAGAAGCATAGTCAACATTCCTAGTTCATTAAAGCGATTCCGAGCTTTGATTCGAACCTCTGGTACAATACACAGTCCCTAAAGTACGTTGTTGAAAGGGCTTCTATTTAACTGATAGGTAAATTCACGATTTCTTTGGGACAATCAGACTAGAAATATGTCAGCTATCTCTTGCCGAATAATCTGTAAATGGATGGTTTGGCCACTGATCTATACAGTTCTAACAAAGTATGCACAAGCGTCGAGATGGGTCACGCCAATCATTCTTTGTGCATTCAGGTCAGTCGAACGCTAAAATTCAGCTTGTCTGTGATCTTAGCCTTCCAAGACAGTTAGTTTGTGTAGACTGCCAGTCAATTTTTTTTTTTATTCTGTGTACAGAGCTTTCTGCGAAGAGGATGTTTTATGTTCCCAGACAGTTGGTCTGCATAATTAGTCACTCCAGAAGCTATTCATGCAGACCTCAGTCCCATCATGTAACGGGTTACACCGACGAAAATCTTCTGAGCTCTCTCGCTCCCTTGTTTACATACCTGCCAGCTACCTTGTGGGACTAAACACGTAAATTGTGGGAAGATACTAGGCACAACCACAGGGCAGACAGACAACAACCAATTACTTCCTCGTAGCGATATAAGTCAATATGCAAGTTTTGAGGTCAGGTTGGTCCCTGCGACACAGGGTCTCATAGTCTCCTGGGGTCAAGAAAAAGAGCGTGAAGCTAACAACACCAACTAGAAAGACTTGCCGAAGCACGGAAGGCCCGACTACCCTTCTGAATCCACCCGTTTTAAACGGATAATTCATAAATTGAAATAACTATTGAATTATCCCCCAATCACTGTTTGCATTCCTTTGTGTTATACCTAACGAAAAAAAACTACAATTTTACTTCTTGAACAAAGTAGAGACAAAAGTAAAGCTGAAAAAACACACAATGAAGCAAGAAGGGAGGAGGATGGAGGAGGAGGAGGAGAGGAGGAGGAGGAGGAGGATGAGCGGAGGAGGAGGAGGAGGAGAAGAATGCAGAAGAAGAATAAATATACAGTGAGTCAGGAAGTAGAAAAATCTCTTTTCTCTTCGGTGCCAATAACGACCTATTTCCACCCACGCGTTACTATTCATTTTGTTTTTTCTTCATTGTTTTTTTTCTTCAATTTCATTTTCTTGGGTCTCTCTCTTCCTCTCCCTTCTTACCCCATCATTGCAACTCTCCCCAGACAAACACAAAGAGACTCAGTTTTCATACATACAAATATACAGCTGTTTTCAACTTTTTCAAGACCATACAATTATTCAGCCATGAGCTCCATAAATCCTCATACTTCTCCCTCGGCCTTTTCCACTGTATTTCCCAGCGGAGACAAAAGAGACCGTTATAAAAGATACACGTCCATTCGTTATCCCTGGACGAGTAAAACTTGGCAAGGGGACTCGCAAGGAAACAAATTTAGTAGCACTAATTTGCTTGACGACTCGGTAATCTCAACACACTGGGCGGAAAATTCTTCAGCAGTCAATTTTACTGTACTGCATAAAGGCTACGAGTTCATAATAATAATAATAATAATAATAATAATAATAATAATAATATGATAAAAGCCATAAACACATGGGCAGTGCCAGTAATCAGATACAGCGCAGGAATAGTGGAATGGACGAAGGCAGAACTCCGCAGCTTAGATCAGAAAACCAGGAAACATATGACAATACACAAAGCACTACACCCAAGAGCAAATACGAACAGACTATACATAACACGAAAGGAAGGAGGGAGAGGACTACTAAGCATAAAGTACTGCGTCACCATCGAGAACAGAGCACTGGGGCAATATCTGAAAACCAGTGAAGACGAGTGGCTAAAGAGTGCATGGGAAGAAGGACTAATAAAAATAGACGAAGACCCAGAAATATACAGAGACAGGAAAATGACAAACAGAACAGAGGACTGGCACAACAAACCAATGCACGGACAATACATGAGACAGACTAAAGAACTAGCCAGCGATGACACGTGGCAATGGCTACAGAGGGGAGAGCTAAAGAAGGAAACTGAAGGAATGATAACAGCGGCACAAGATCAGGCCCTAAGAACCAGATATGTTCAAAGAACGATAGACGGAAATAACATCTCTCCCATATGTAGGAAGTGCAATACGAAAAATTAAACCATAAACCACATAGCAAGCGAATGTCCGGCACTTGCACAGAACCAGTACAAAAAGAGGCATGATTCAGTGGCAAAAGCCCTCCACTGGAGCCTGTGCAAGAAACATCAGCTACCTTGCAGTAATAAGTGGTACGAACACCAACCTGAAGGAGTGATAGAAAACGATCAGGCAAAGATCCTCTGGTACTATGGTATCAGAACAGATAGGGTGATTGACAAAATCAAGAAGAAAGTATCACACATTGATGTCGCAATACCATGGGACACCAGAGTTGAAGAGAAAGAGAAAGAAAAAATGGATAAGTATCAAGATCTGAAAATAGAAATAAGGAGGATATGGGATATGCCAGTCGAAATCGTACCCATATCATAGGAACACTAGGCATAATACCAAGATCCCAGAAAAGGAATCTAGAAAAACTAGAGGCTGAGGTAGCTCCAGGACTCATGCAGAAGAGTGTGATCCTAGAAACGGCACACATAGTAAGAAAAGTGATGGACTCCTAAGGAGGCAGGATGCAACCCCCCGGAACCCCACACTATAAATAATACCACCCAGTCGAATGGAGGACTGTGATAGAGCAAAAAAAAAAAAAATAAATAAAAAATAAATAAATAAAAAATAATAATAATAATAATAATAATAATAATAATAATAATAATAATAATAATAAAATAATAATAATAATAATAATAATAATGGCTGTTTCCACGGCAATTAATTTATATATTCTTCTCTATTATTCTTGACATCTTTTCATCAGCGTGTACCTGGTTTGTTTGCTTTGTTTGTATGGTGTTTTACGTTGCATGGAACCAGTGGTTATTCAGCAACGGGACCAACTGCTTTACGTGACTTCCGAACCACGTCGAGAGTGAACTTCTATCACCAGAAATACACATCTCTCTCTCCTCAATGGAATGCTGGCTGGCTATGAATCATTTGAACTGCAGGAAATTTCAATCTTCTATAATAATTTTGAGTCATATAAACATATGCTACCTTCCAACTTTTTCGAAAAAAAAAAAAAAATAATAATAATAATACTCGGAGACTGGAGAAGCATCATAAATGCACAGGAATTGAAAGAAATTTATACTGATTTTACAAGGTGAATATATATATATATATATATATATATATATATATATATATATATATATATACACACATATATATATTTATATATATATATATATATATATAGATATATTACATTTATATAAATAACAACTATGTATACGTACATCAATATAAACGACCTAAAAATCTAAAATTCTTTCATGAGAACTCGACAAGGATCCTCCTGGTCACTGGTATAACCATGCGGCGACTATACAAAAGCGTCGAGGCAAAATAAAATAAGCGCTAGGAAGGAAGCGCACGCTTTATAGAGCCTTGGCACACAACATTCCCTCGACCGAGGAATCTCGAGGGAAGACAATTACTGTAAAAGAGTTATATACACCGTCCACCAGACTGACAAGCGCCCTTTCCCCTTCTATGCTATATATCTCTGCTTCACACGAAGAATGAAAACGCTTGAATCTCTGACAAATACAAGTCTTGCACGTTCAACGCATGCAAGAAATTATGGCGTATCTCATTAAGACGTCCTCTCTCTCTCTCTCTCTCTCTCTCTCTCTCTCTCTCTCTCTCTCTCTACACACACACACACGGCACCATTGTCCATTTTTAATTAGGAGCATTTTTCAATTTTAGTTTAGTCTGTTATGCAATCTTAAATTTGCATCCAGGATAACGCGATTTCCATAATAACATAGCAAAAGGGCCCTTCACACTGTCATAATAATCAACATTTTATTACACGTTTTATATATAAATATATATTATATACTTATATACACATTTATATATACATACACACAAACACATATATATATATATATAGATATATATATCTATATTATATATATATATATATAGCATACATACACAAACACATATATTCATGCCTAACCTAGGGTGCCTTGTCTTGCACATTAATATTATGAATCATGTAGTTGGGAAAAATCGTGACAGAATGGAGCACATTGTGACACACAGACGAGCACTATGAAGTTACTCTGATATCGGGTAACTATAAATTTGCTAAATTACTAGTTACCGATATTGGAAGGAACATAAATTCCAAAACCCCGGCTTCCAAATATATTTTAGTAGCTCGAACCAAACAAGGTGTTCGAATTGCGGCTGAATTCAAAAACAAAGGGGGGAAATTTAAATTTGGAATTATTATAATCAGGGGACAAATTCCACCGAAAGAAGTAGAAGGCAAATGTTCCCGAAAGCAGTATAGCCTATATCAGGCGTAATCTGGGCAAGATTCTTCAATCTATTTCTCTTTTTACAGTAAAACATTTCATGATAAAACCATATACCTGACAGCACAAAAAAAAAAAAAACATATATTACTCTTATGAAATCATTACAAAATTTTATTTGAAATCTCCACAAATGGAAACGGGATAGCATGCACTAACTGGTTAGTCAACCATGTATTCAAAGGAAATGCATCGTTTTCTTTAAAAGATAAACACGGTATAAAAGAAAATCGAATTAGAAGGGGTTCCTTTTGTATATTACTAGGTCAATTCTAAATGTTGAAATTGAGTTTGAGAATACTGCGTAAAATTGAGACATGAAATTCAACTTAATTACACAGACACACACACACTATCATTTGATACTTGAGTTTTTATCCTATGATTTCAAAACTCCCTAACATGATAAGCCTCTCACATTCAAAAGTATCATGAACTTACTGTTACCGGGATATTTATCGTCTTTTGTTTGTTTTTATTTTCATACCAATGCAATGGGGGCCTGGTACTGAACGCGGATCTCATGGGAGTGGTGCTAGTATATTCAAGCAAAAGTTTATAACAAGAAACGAGCGTCAGAAACATTTAAAATGAAGTTTTACCCTCTCTCCCTCTCTCTGATATATATATATATATATATATATATATATATATATATATATATATATATATGTATGTATGTATGTATGTATATATATATATATAGTATGTATGTATGTATGTATATATATATATATATATATATATATATATATATATATATATATCTCGAGCTACAATGTCCTTTAATATCGAATTCGCTCTACCTCGGAATTAATATATTTTCATATATGCTTAACCGAAGGGGAATTTTTTCTCGATAATAGACTTACCTGGATCGGGGCGCGAACCCAGGATCCTTCCAAATCCAGGAACGTCAGTGAAGCTTGTACCTTTTACTACACAACTACCTGGATTTGGAAGGATCCTGGGTTCGCGCCCCGATCCAGGCAAGTCTATTATCGAGAAAAAAATTCCCCTTCGGTTAAGCATATATGAAAATATATTAATTCCGAGGTAGAGCGAATTAGTTATTAAAGGACATTGTAGCTCGATATATGTATATGAATAACGGAAAAGTGATACTGACATATATATATATATATATATATAATATAATATATATATATATATATATATATATATATATATATATTATATAATATACATACAAACCACTATCACAATCTGGAACTGATAATACCACTTCCTGTTAAATATATATATATTATATATATATATTATGATATATCTATAATATAATATATATAATCTGTGTTACAGACTTACTGAAATATATATACAGTGTACAAACGTAAACTCTTCGAGTAGCAAACTTGAAAAACGCCTACAATACAAAACATGTCTCTAGCATCTACACTTTCTCTTACAAGAATATCCTTATAAAAGTAAGAGTAATCTCGTTTCTAAACCTTGATTTTTCATTAAGGTTTTAAACATAAATGCAATGATAAAACATGACAAATTATTCTGACACGAGAAAGAAAAAGGTCGGAAAATCGCTGAAACAAAAAGGGATTTTGATTTGTCGATTAATAAGATAAGCAGAATAGGGGTATTATCAAACATGGGAATCGAACGGTAAGAATTACAGTTCTCTATGACAGACTTGAACCTGTGGTTTTGAGGGGAGTGCAGGATGTAGAAAACGATGAGGTGCCTTCTAGGAGGCACATGTAGATGGTCATGGCGATGGTTTT
The DNA here is from genome assembly GCF_015104395.2 of Macrobrachium nipponense. Taxonomy (NCBI): domain Eukaryota; kingdom Metazoa; phylum Arthropoda; class Malacostraca; order Decapoda; family Palaemonidae; genus Macrobrachium; species Macrobrachium nipponense. The sequence goes on along the minus strand of NC_087211.1, from coordinate 75,421,996 downwards.
TGTAATGGTAATGATGATGATACTATGACGAATACAAAAGGGATCTCATACAATACTGCACAGCAAATATAATCAGAAATGAACGACAATTCTATGAAAAATTCAGCCTTTCCGAAGTAGGCAAGGATACCATTATTTGTTCAATTACATAATAAAAAAAATAAACTTGAATTAACAGCAATTTACATATGATTCATATCGCAAACATTTCAATGTTGGAGCATATTGCCTTAGCCGAGGCTGTCTCAGAATGATAAAACTTCTATATCCATTTCAGGACTAACCTTTTATAGCTCAGCATGACTGAGGCTTGACCAAAACAGATATCCCACAGGTAACCGACTTGTCATATCTGAGGTCGAAAAATCCAAAAAGGCTGCTCACGATTTGAACAACTTGTAATAACTGAAGCTGCTCGACTTGAATAATTTATATGATATAAATTCCAGGTTTAACCAACTTGTAATAGCTTACGATCTAGACAGGACTAATTAGTAATGGCTAAAAAAGCTGACGCTGTTTCAGATTTGACAATCCTAGCAAGAGACAATCTTGGGCATATAAACGCCCTCCGATAAAAGAATAAAGGGTTTTTCAAGTGGCTTGGCCTTCCTTTCTTTCTACAACGGCTGTCTAAAAAGAAAGAAAGAAAAACACACAAACACAAAAGTCAATCCAGCTGAACCCAATGTTAAGACAAGGCACCCTCGTTTTTTACCTAATATCATCCGTCAATTATTTTGACAGCTGCTTTCTTTCAGCTATGTGGAAGCCACCACAGCTCAGTACCCAAAGCAAAGTCTTGATGTTATGAACGAAGGATAAACTTTTATATTGGCCAGCTACCTGACATTCTCTGCCACATAGAGATGGAGTGAATCAGTGAATGTCTCTGGTTGTCACCACAACCGTGTTATTATTAAATACAATAACAATAATAATACCAATTGCGACAACACAGATATTTTAAGAGCCTTGCATCTCAGTTCTACAGATATCTCCACTGTACGACTGCGTGACCCTGAACTGTGATGGCGAAATGACCTTGGGTCAAAGTCGAAATGCATCTACCTGGATGTTTGAATAACATTTCGAACCTAAACACAAATATAAAATAAATTCAAGAAACTTATCAGGAAAAAAATACAAAATTGTTTGTGCCCTTACAATCTATCAAAAGTTTATCAGCACAGTAACTGAAGCCAGCCAGATTGAAACCAAATTGAAGGGTGTTTCATAGGCGAAGGTTGGATACTTTGCGGGAGGACAACAACGAATTGATTTTTTAACCCCATACGTCAAAGATTCGCCTCTCGAGGAATCAGAGAGATGTCGCTTCGGTATTTGCCTTTCCTTC
>NC_087211.1:75398139-75413139 GCF_015104395.2 Macrobrachium nipponense | reverse complement strand
AGAGTTTTGTCAAGATAGGGCCATCCATGCCCGGCCGAGGTAAGCTCTCTGTGGGGCACGAGTTATGAAAAAGCGGCGAAATGGAGGGAAAAGTCCCCGGAGGGAACACAATTAATAATATTACATTTAATAATAATGAAGAAGGAGGAGGAGAAGGAGGAATAGAAGTTACGGTCGTCAAATCATCGATTTCTATTACTATTATGATCATTTCTCTCATCATTACGTTTAATAACATATCACTGCTGGAAACAATAAAATCACTCTTAACCTGAATAATAATAATAATAATAATAATAATAATAATAATAATAATAATAATAATAATGAATAATAATAATAATAAGCTTCAGGAATATCATCTTGGATAATCATAACTGCCATCATTACTAGGGAGTCAAGATAACGAAGATTTTGAAAAAGCGTAAGCCAATGAAACTATGTATAAGGAATCACTTTACAAGCCTGTGCATGAAAACATCAAAATGAAAGCAGCTGAAACAACAGCCACATGAAAAATACAACAACAAAAACGTGACCACAACAATCATTGAAAAAAAGTCGAAAGTGACTGGCTCAAGTTCCACGTCTTCAAAAAAAAAAAAAATCCGGATCTAGGTGGACAAGATGTTTATTTAATAAAATTTAGGAAAATGTATGTCTGTCAAGATGAGTCAAAGTGACTAATAGGAATTTTAAGTTTAAAAAAAATGGGAGGGGGGTGTTGAGGGGGTGGACACGAAGAAATGACAACTGGCGAAATTGTCGCTTGCAAAAATATAATCAAATATGGGAAAAACAATTAGTACAAATATTTTAATTACGCAATATGAAATGTGCATTTATGGCCTAATGAGATTAAGTCTCAACGATAGAAAACTAAGCAGTACTCAACCCCACTGAACAGATTAGAAATATATAATACAGCTCTGTCATTTTATTATGACTACCTAATTCACTCATTAAAACCAATAAACGACACTTAACAGGATATGTGCCGACATCATTTAGTCTAAATGGTATTGATCTACGGTCTCTTGCTGATGAGACCAGCCTGATAACCACTGAACCACAAAGACATCTGCCCATAAGAGCATATATATACGTGCATAACTGCATACAAACACACAGTGACATCAAGAGTATAAAATGCCGTTTTTAACAGGGTGCCAAGCGACTCCCATAGAGGAGCCAAGTATCCATCTTTGAAAGAAAAAAAAAAAAAAGAAAATGGGAGGAAATAAGAAGGGGAGAGAGAAAGAGAGAAATAAATTCTTTAAGAGCCATAACCTACATACCAAGGTCTGAGAGAGACACAGCTATTTGATGGCCTACTGCTCTCAGCTCTGAAGGTCAACCTACAAATCCTAGGTATTGTAATATTGCAAAATCCTTCAGCTACAATGTCTAAACCCCTTCGAGTACTTTTTTAAGTCTAAATATTTAATAAGCTACTGTTACTTCAATTTATACACTAAATCCTACTCCAAATCTCGGCCAGTTACTTTTGCACTTCCATACAAGCACTTTCCACAATATCAAGAGCTGTGGCTTTTGCAGTTATCTATACTAAATCCTCCCTCTAAGATTTTTAATTCCCTTCCATCCGAAAAGACTTCCTCTTGATGGTTCGGAAACTTCCTCCTAAAACCACTTAAGACAAGTTGCCTCTGTTCTTCCCTTTACTCGTACATTCCTGTGGTCTCAGTACATAGGCCCCTCTGCTGCTACTCAGAGGCTCGACTGTATCTCAAAGTGCACTGGAGAGAGAGAGAGAGAGAGAGAGAAGAGAGAGGCTCTACTAATTAAACATGAGTACCTATATGAGAGAGAGAGAGAGAGAGAGAGAGAGAGAGTCAACACTGCAAAAATATCACTGATGTATCAACCAATTACATCTCTTTTTTGACTACTATCAACAGAATCTCTTTCCCTCCCTAACCCGCCCCCACCCACCCAACTAGCTGTTCAACAGCCCCTCCCCCGCCCCCACCCCTGCCATCACTCGACTCGGTATCAATGCCAGCACAAGAGAGAGCACCCACGTGAGAAAGGGAGCCTGGTGATCTCCCCTGCGAGAGAGATAAATGAGCTTCTTACCACAAATTAATCTGGTTTTTGAAATACCGTGGTGAGTGTGGTCTTACCCCCACCCCCCTTCTCTCTCCCTTTTTCTAGTAGTTTTTTTGTAATTCTTACCACCGTAATATCATTATGTCGTCTACCTCTTTCCTTCGGAAAGGTTCTTAAATGCCTATATAGACTGGTAAGGATGGCAAACATTAGATGTAATATATATGTGTGTGTGTATTATATATATATATATATATATATATATATATATATATATATTATATATATACAACACCAGCAACCCGCAACATTCAACTGACTGCGGGGTGCTATATCAAGCATTGAAACAACAGTACCACACCGAATTCCATTTCGTTCATTCATCGCTCAGGCAGCGAACACGGCTTTAAATTTCGAGAGGTTATCTATATGGCTATTTATATTATTCGTTCTCTCTCTCTCTCTCTCTCTCTCTCTCTCTCTCTCTCTCTCTCTCATAACCCAACTGCTACCCATAGCAGTCGACTCACCACTAGGTGAACTGAAGGTTTCAAAGGCTTCTCAATGCCTCAAAACATTACCACACAAGTGTTCGGAGATCGCAAACCATCTTGATTAAGGCATAAATCCAGCCACACCCGCAAGGTTCCCTCCGATCAAAAACGACTTTCCTATCTCTCACAAGTTTAACAACTTTTGCTAAATACAGACCATCTCTGGTCAATCATCAACAACCCCTTAGGTCAAGCACCATGACCAACTTTGGTCAGTCACCTGGACCACCTTTGGTCAATCTCAGGATCACATCTGGTAAATCACCAAGGACCAACTTAGGTCAATCACCAGGACCCACTTCAGTCACCAGGACATCCTTTGGTCAGTCACCTGGACCCCCTTCAGTCAATCACCAGGACCTCCTTTGGTCAGCCACCGGGACCACCTTTGGTACAATTCCACGTACAAAATTTTGCGGAATTCTACCGACCAAAAGCAAACTCCTAGGCATCGACAGAGAGCAATTAATAAAGATGAAAGACACTCGAACTAAATTACCTAAAAGTCTTTCAACCGTTAGCATTTTTAACAATACCCAAACTTCATCGATACGAAAAGACACTTTGAAAGACATTGAGAGGAGTCAACGAACTTCCCAAAAAGATAACGTGCGCGTCAGTGACCGCCATTCTTGACTAGACCGGAGATAAAGGCTTATCCTTTCATAAGACTACGTCCACCACACACAAGGCCAACTTTCGGTTATCTGCAGACTCTACGCAGTCTTGCTTTTTGGCAGAGAAACTGAAACTAGCAACGATGTTCGAATCAGTGCGGGGGGAACACACAAGAAAGGCAGAGAATTCCACATCCTGGAAGTGAACGACATCAATGGAAAGGAATATAAAATTGAGGCCAAAGGTCAAGCTCTGGGACCTATGAGGTCATTCAGCGCTGAAAGGGAAACTGGGAGTCTTGTTTGCAGAGGGTGGACATTAAGAGGGAAGAAAGAGAATAGAAACGGAGGTAGAATAAAAAAGAATGGAAGAGGCTGAACCCAGGGGCAGAAGGGACGCTGCAAAGAACCTTAAGTAATGCCTATTAGAGAGCACAACGTAAGGTGCACTGACGTCACTACCCCTCTACTGGATGAACGATAATAAGTACTCATCAAACGGGTATTCCAAGTCATCACCACTTAACACTGGGTTATCTAAAGGTTCACAAATACCAGCAGCTATTCTAAAAACATTCAAAGGTCACAAGACATTCTGGGGAATTACAAGTACCACGTTCGAAGATCACGGGATAGTCTAGGAAATTATATATATAGTATATTTATAATTTCCAAAATGCCACCTCACTACAGAGTAATTCACCTAAATTGTATTCATATCTTAACAAACGTAACACAGCATTTTAAATTACCATAATGCACGTAACTCTGGAGTCTGGGGCGGCCGGCAATAGGGTCTCAAAAGCTACTCAAATTTGCAACAGACTCCGGGCTCTTATACGAGCGGCAAAGAGGTCCGTAGTAAAGACAGTAAAAAGAGAAAGAAAGGAATCTCTGAAAATATCAATTGATCATCCCCATCAACGTATTTCCTCTCTTCATCACCATCGACACACCGGCAGGCAGACGGACAGAAAAACAGTAAAAGGAGTACTACCGTCAGGGACAGGGCGAAAAGAACAGCACCTGTCGCAACACATATTAATTAAAAGTGCCACAGAAAAACGTTCGGTAGACTGCCAATAATCGCGCAAATTCTCATTTTCGTTGGAGAGTTCCACAGCGCCAGGGGAAACTTGAGTAATCCGTATAGAATTCACTTTTTTCGTTAAGGGATGTTCCTTAATGATGCAGTTCTCTGTCAGCACGCAAGTTGCAACACGCTTATCTTCTTGTTGTGGAAGTTTCCCGTAAATAAAACTACGCTTTCGCAACGCCGCATAATAATTACATACAAAAAATTAATAAATACTGTAATAGAACAAACATCTAATAGCATAACATTTGGCTACATTTCACACGACCCTTATGTCTCAAACGAAGTGAGATAGGACATGATTTCTGTGGTATGTATTTATATGCTGCGGCTTTTAAGATAAACGAGGAAGAGAGAGAAATACCATACTTTATACGTGTATATAATATATATATATATATATATATATATATATATATATATATATATATAATTAATCACCTTCCAGGGTCACCAACAGACTTACTGCCACACCTATGTGTACATATACTCTTGTGAGACATCCTATGTCCATATTTTACCAGTGATCAGGAGCACAGAAGGAAGTGCTCGAAATACATGGTTGCAACGTTAAAATCGAGTTATATGGGCCTTCCATCTTCATTCATATATATATATATATATATATATATATATATTATATATATATCAATATTTTGATGGCCACCAATCCAACAACGAACAACATACAAAACAGCAAGTTACATAACTTCAACACAATAATGTATCTTGATGGCGACCCGTGGATTTCACGCATTTAAAAACTTGAAATCAACCATGCACTCTCGTGCATCAGTCAATACAGGGTAATAGAAAGATACAAAACTCCTCTCTCTCTCTCTCTCTCTCTCTCTCTCTCTCTCACAGCACTTGATGAGACGGGGGTCTGGCAACATAACCCCATAACGCATGAATTACCTTATGTCAAACCCTCCTTGAAAACCTTTGCCAAGTGGCCATACCACACGTGAGCATGTGGATGAGAGAGAGAGAGAGAGAGCTTTGAGTAGGTCCACTTGTTCGAATTCTTTTGTGGGTTAAATCAATAGTCATATATAAAGTACCGCAAAGTAGTGTCAATTGAGATGAAGATACAGACGATGCGAAGAAGACGAAGTGGATAATCAATGAAAAGAACGAATAATGACAAGTGAAAGAAAAGAATAAAATGGAACAAAAAAAAAAAATGATGATGATAACTGTCGACAAATACTCAATAAAATATGAAGCAAATGAGTGATAAAAAATGGAGGGATATATTCAAAAGGAATTTTATTGTGTGTGTATGTGTATATATATATATATATATATATATATATATATTATATATATATATATAAGAGGGTGAAAAGAACGGGTGACTGGTGTAGTTGAAGCCGGCACCTTCTACCCATATGGGTCCTGGGCTAAAGGCGGCAACCCCTCAATAAGGTACATAATAAGTTAAATGGAAAGGAGGCTTAGTGTAGATCTCTGGACCTGCTCCACCCAACCAGGACGTATTCTTAAACGCAGAATACAGTTTCAAATAAGATGACCGAGGAAAGAAGAAGATATATTTACGAAATTCCTATGGAAGAACTTGGGGGGGGGGGGGGGGGAAGAGAGAGAGAGAGAGATACGAAGAGATTCATAATACGATAGTTACCGTGAAATATAATAAACAATAAATCTAAAATAACCTGCGTACGATATTAAAATAAATTAGTATGTTAACTTGACACTCAAAGCCTGTTCTTGTCATTACGTCAATTGTAATATGAACTTGTTTCACTGATTAAACTGAGGCTCAATGATTTCTGTATGAAATGGACCTAAGTCGTTTCTTTCCTCTGGGATCGAACTCGGGCTCTCTCGCCGGTGAGACGAGGTTAGTAATAAGTGGAGTATCAAATCGTCGGGAAAAAAGCAGCACATACCATACAACGAAAGCCAATATTTAAAAATAGACACTTACGTGGAAGACGTATAAATGATTATATATAACACTTGTCATCAGCTACGATTTATCAGCCTTAAATCACAAGATTCGTCAACCTTAAATATTAACAAGGGAAAAAATGTCAGTAACCTTTGATGCCACTGCCACCGTGTCATCTGGGTTCGCGGTAATTGTGGTTGTCAAAAGAAATAGATACGTACATACTATATATATACTCGTGTATGAGTGATATATATGTGTGAATATATATAACTAAACTGTGTACTTTGCGGTTCTTTGTATATGAATATTGATTTAACCCACAAAGGAATTCGAACAAGTGGACCTACTCAAAGTTGTTCAATATTTAACTTTCATCTACTTAAAGAATTCAAGAAATACAAAGCTTATTTCTTAATTAAACAAATCTTGGTTATATTATCATTATTATTATTACCTTAAAAACAATACCTATACACCAGTAAGAGGACGGAATATCAATAGCGAAAGACAAAGAACAAGAAGTATAGACAAATCCAATTTCTATATGCAACCAATCTTAGCTATATTATCATCATTATAATTATCATTATCATCTTAACAACACCCAAACCGGTATATATGTGGACAAAATATAAACTGCGAAAAAACAAAGGCAGAATTCAAACAAGCAAAATGAGCAAAAGACCTCAATGAAGACATCATTCAGAGGTTCGTATAATAAGACTCAGAAAAGAGATCAACGTGACCAAAGACGGACGCAGTCGATGGACGACAAAAGCTTAAACACTACCATATGCGCAACAGGCGTCACTGCATGACACAATGACGGAAATGCAACACACGACGCAAAAGCCGGACATACAGATGGCTATATTTGTATATACTACTCCGGGATCTACGTCTCATTTTATCAAGTGAAATGCTGAACTCAGATTTCCCAAGTCAACACTAGTTTGTCTTTGTCACGTATTTAAGGCGAGAGCGCCTGTAAATAATGAGTTGTTATTATTATTATAATTATTATTAATTACCGTAAACCGAAAGTTAAAAGTACCACAGCTACAAATTTATAGATATGCTTTTGTGTAACTTTCAACCATTATTATTATTTATTATTATTATTATTATTATTATTATTATTACTAAACAATGCAGATGACCATGGAACTGGAGAATAATCGTCCATATCAGAAAAAAACAGAAAAAAGAACCACCACGAATTAAACTGAATTCATAAACAAAACATAGGCCTAAGTAGCTCTTCAATAATATGTTAAAACTGCAAATTACATGACACACGAAAACTAAAACAAATACAAGAGTAAACAAGAAAAGCGGCGCTTGAGTCTACCTACCATCCGGCTGAGCCACTAGAAAAAAAAAAACAATTTCTGAGACCATAATCCAGGACTGCTGCCATTACTTCAATGTACTCTGTCAGCGAACATTCACGTGGACAATTTCCACTTAAACCCACGAATCAATTTCGATGTTTTAAAAATATGAAGTAATGGAAAGACCAGTCAGGGGAGAAGACAGTGGAACAAATACATCTTGCACTTTTCATTTGTCTCTATAATACAAGTACATATACACACAATGATACAAAGACAGTACATATAGTACGTATATGCATTTCCAGAAGCGCGCCAGCCGCAGTGCAATTAAAGGATATCGCACACAATATTTGCAGATGAAAATAAAAAAAAAATTATTTACGACTTAATGCACTGAATAATCAAACAAAAACTTCTTTCAGTTTTCTTCTGGAGATTATAAAAGAAACCCACAAAATCACTGTGTAATACGTGTTTACTTAAAAGTATTTACACTTTGTTTTACTGAAGTAAATACTTATAAGTAAACACGTTATACACAGTGATTTTGTGGGTTTCTTTTTCAAGCATTGGACAAAACCGTACTTAATATATATATATATATATATATATATATATATATATATATATATATATATATATATATATATATATATACATATATATATATATATATATATATGTGTGTGTGTTTGTGTGTGTGTGTTTGTGTGTGTGTGTGTGTGTGTATATAACTGAATCACGAAAATCTGGAACGTGATGAATATACAAATAAAGGTAGAAGCCACAAAGGGAAGCGAAACACTGGAGTGCTGAGATCGTTTCGACTCAACGTCCTTTACTCAGCAGACTCAGTAAAAGACCGTGAGTCGCATGATCTCGCAGCACTCCAATGTTTGTTTCCCTTCATGGCTTTCTCAGCTATATATATATATATATATATATATATATATATATATATATATATATATGATATATATATATATTTATATATATTATACGATCACAAGTCACACATGACGAGTGTACATCAAAAGCCAACAGGAAAAAAATGACATGCAGCAGTACCTAGCGCTTTCGTGTAATCTTGCTACACCTCCTCAGGGTACAATATAAAAGAATGAAAAACAGCTTCGAAATATCAAAGGTATACATAAAAACGAACGAAAAAGTAAAATACAGAACAACCAAACAGCCCAGTCAAGAAGCAGATGGTCCACCGCATACACTTGCACTTAAAGGATAAAGGATAAATAATACAAACGGAAATGAAACTACTAAGCAGTCAATTACATGCATTTCGTAACCCAGTTGTCTAGTTTATATTGTTTTTTGCTAATATTAAAAACACTACTTGACTTATATTCTATTATGCTAGATTCTTTAACGTTTCTTTTAGTAATGTCTCGACAAAATAAAATTTTCTTTGAATTTTCCCAATTAATTGCACGATTAAAATTGTTCTTATGTAGAAAGAGGGCACTCGATGTATTTCCTACACATAGTACACAATTTTTATGTTGATTTAATTTGGATGCCAACAGTTTGCCATTTTGACCAATATATATTTTTATCACAATCTCTACAGTCTAGAATTCCACCTAAAGGATAAATACTATAAACGGAAATGAAACCTACTAAGCAGTCAATTACATAGTTACGAAGTTACATAGTTACGGAATGTTGTTGACAACTTCGTAACTATACTATATGTAACTGACTGCTTGGTGGTTTCATTTCCGTTTGTAGTATTTATCCTTCAAGTGTAATTCTAGGCTGTGGATCTTTTGTTTCTTAACTAGGCTGTTTGGTGGTTCTATATTTTACTTTTTTCGTTTTTGTTTACCTTTGATATGTCGAAGCTGTTATTCATTCTTTTATATTTTACCCTGACGAGGTGTAGCAAGAATACACGAAAGCGCTAAGTAGTTACTCATGCTTTTCATTTTTTCCCTGCTGGCTCTCTCTCTCTCTCTCTCTTCTCTCTCTCTCTCTCTCTCTCTCTCTCTCTCTCTCTCTCTATATATATATATATATATATATATATATATATCATATATATATATATAATATATATATATATATATTAATATATAATATATATATATATATATATAATATAAATATCGAGCTACAATGTCCTTTAATATCTAATTCGCTCTACCTCGGAATTAATATATTTTCATATATGCTTAACCGAAGGGGAATTTTTTCTCGATAATAGATTTGCCTGGACCAGGGCGCGAACCTATGGATCCTTTCAAACCCAGGAACGTCAGTGAAGCGTTACCTACTACTCCACCGCGAGAGGCTAAAAATAAAAGTTCATGTCGCCTCTCACCCTCATATACCTTTCGCGCGCAGGTAATTAGTGGTTTGGAGACAACATCAACCCACCTCGACTCCGGTAGTGTTTGTAGTGCTTTTGACAGCACGTAGCCAATCTATAAGTCATATCACATTTCCGTGATTCATATACAAATATCGAGCTACAATGTCCTTTAATATCTAATTCGCTACCTCGGAATTAATATATTTTCATATATGCTTAATCCGAAGGGGAATTTTTTCTCGATAATAGATTTGCCTGGACCAGGGCGCGAACCTATGGATCCTTTTCAAACCCAGGAACGGCAGTGAAGCGTTACCTACTACACCACGGAGAGGCTAAAAAAGTTCATGTCGCCTCTCACCCTCATATACCTTTCGCGCGCAGGTAATTAGTGGTTTGGAGAAACACTCAACCCACCTCGACCTCCGGTAGTGTTTGTAGTGCTTTTGACAGCACGTAGCCAATCTATAAGTCATATCACATTTCCGTGATTCATATACAAATATCGAGCTACAATGTCCTTTAATATCTAATTCGCTCTACCTCGGAATTAATATATTTTCATATATGCTTAACCGAAGGGGAATTTTTTCTCGATAATTGATTTGCCTGGACCAGGGCGCGAACCTATGGATCCTTTCAAACCAGGAACGTCAAGTGAAGCTTTTCCTACTACACCACCGCGAGAGGCTAAAAGTTCATGTCGCCTCTCACCCTCATATACCTTTCGCGCGCAGGTAATTAGTGGTTTGGAGACAACATCAACCCACCTCGACTCCGGTAGTGTTTGTAGTGCTTTTGACAGCACGTAGCCAATCTATAAGTCATATCACATTTCCGTGATTCATATACAAATATCGAGGTGGGTTGATGTTGTCTCCAAACCACTAATTACCTGCGGCGCGAAGGTATATGAGGTTGAGAGGCGACATGAACTTTTAGCCTCTCGCGGTGGTGTAGTAGGTAACGCTTCACTGACGTTCCTGGGTTTGAAAGGATCCATAGGTTCGCGCCCTGGTCCAGGCACAAATCTATTATCGAGAAAAAATTCCCCTTCGGTTAAGCATATATGAAAATATATTAATTCCGAGGTAGAGCGAATTAGATATTAAAGGACATTGTAGCTCGATATTTGTATATGAATCACGGAAATGTGATATGACTTATATATAATAATATATATATAATATATGTATATAGAGTATCTATATGGTGTATGTATGTAAGTATATATATAATATATATATATATATATATATATGTATGTTATATATATATATATATATATATATATATATATATATATATATATATATATATATAGTATATAATTCCATTTTTTAGTGGGGGGCTTGTTCAACAGTCACCTCATCTAAAGTTATATTACCTACGCATATTTTTCAGCATTTAAGTGAAGTCGAGTGTGGCCAAAAAAACGATGCTATTCACATCAATTTGCTCAAAATTATAAACTGCATACCACGAAAGCATACGAAGGGAAAGGGAGAAGAGAGAAACCCATCTGACGGTGAAGTATCAGAGAAAAAAATCGAAAAGGAAAAAGAAAAATCAATCGTGCGGAAGACAATAATTGTTCAGCCTACTTCTCAAGATGGCGTGTCTGAGTATCATTGACTTCAAGGCCGAAAAGCGAGGGTCTTTTTGTGACAGAGAAAGACTCTTGGGTCTTGAAAAGAAATTCTACACTGTGAGTATTATGGCTTTGGATAGCAAGTCCCTGGCTACATCTGACAGATTCACAGTATGTTTTAGATTGAGGATATTTTAGCTAGATTTTACACTATTCGTAAGGACTGTAGATAGAAAATCTCTGCTTTGACATTCGGCGATCAACGTCAAGTGTAGTTAGCTGATCTTTCCATAGGTATTTCAGTATCTAAGTTGGTAAAAAATAAACTAACTTTGCCTACAGACAATGAATCATTATTGGCTCTATTAGATTAACCCAGGCCTACAGAAGACGAATGAAGCTGGATACATACTGGAGTCCCAAGGTTGGCTACAGATTAACGAAATAACTGTAGAATGCAACACCATGCTTAGCAGTCGTCACTATTAGCTATTTATAGCAGGCCCTTGGCTACATATGCATACATATATAGTACCACAACAAACCAAAACTAACAGCACATTCACTGTGTTTTACGACTGGCTGTAGATAGGAGAACTTTAGACGATCATTGCTGACATTTTCAAGTACAATGCTGCAGACAGCTTGCTGTTGGCTATGAACTGAATACAGCAGTACGTTTAACCACGTAAGGGCAATAATATGCCAATGCCATGGTTATCAGAAATTAACAGCACTCTGGTAAGATTTTACATTATACTGGCTTGGTGTTGACAGAAGTATATTGGTTAGGCTATTAAGTAAATATAAGTTTGGATGCATGTTACAGTTTGATGGTTAGAGTCCTACGATGTAGTAAACAAGAAATACATAGTAAATCAGTTTATTTTGTAATTTAGCTAGTGAGTCGGTAGATGACAGAAATGAAACACAATGCAGTAACCGTATCCTGGCACTATGTTCCAGAATTCGGCTCTGTATTCTAGCGTGAACTGTACCGAATACAATATTGTATTTTGGTGTGACTGTCAGACAAAGCAATATTGTACTCCCGCATGATACAAGCGGCAGACAATACAGTTATGTTCTCTTGTATGAATTTCAAATACAGTAGTCATTTATGACACGAATTGAGACTATTGTAGATTTATAGAAAATACAGCTGTATTCCGCCGAATAGAGATAATGGGTAAGCCACACGCGATACAGTTATGTATATTGTAAGACGTATCCCTCATATGCATAAAACTTTAGTGTAAAAAGACTTTTATACAGTAGTGTATTTGGTAAGTATCATGACAAAACGTAATTAAATCTTCAACAGTGTAATTAGATATAGTAAAACAGCAGTTAGTAAGTACTGTATTTAAATAAAGTATTATAAATTTTGGGAAGTTTCTTAAATTTCCGAGATGCAAAACGCAAACCTCGTAAATAGAGTAGTCGATAAATTCTAAATATCATAAAATTAGTTCCATAAAAAAAAAAATTAATATATAAGTAGTTTAGTGTAGTAACTAAAGAATATTAAAAATTTCATGGAATGCCCTTGTTTGACCTAGATATACAAGATGATGAATGACACTGAATGACCTAATTCTCGGACGATGAGTGACCACGAACTGCCTAATAATCACGCAAGGGTACGTGACCCTCACTGAAGCCAAATTCTTTAAGAATGAGTGACCTTGTCTCCTGACCACATTTCGTTCAGGAGCGAGCTCATTGAAGTTAGGCGTGACCTCGAATGACAGTGAGTGGTAGATAGGTGACCCAGAACGACCATCGAGTAATGAGTGATCAGAATGTGATTTTTATGTATGGTAGATCTGAGCGACGACCCAATTTTCAAGGACACAGTGGTAACTTTGAACAATTTTTCCAAACACATGAATGACCCAAAACGAGGAAGTCATTTTAAATTAGAATGAGTGACTATAATTATATATTTTTACTTAAAAAAAATGGTAAGTGCCAACATTTTGCCAAGATGTCATCATTTACGTCAAAGGATTCAAGACGGAACAAAGATAACACAACAACTGTTTTATACTTATAAAATATTCAAAATAAACCGAAATGCCCGGTCATACACTTCATTTGAGTAAATCACACCCAACAAAGTAAGTGGCATGACGTCCCAATACCTTCCATCCGAAATAATTACTAGAATGATTTTGTTACGTAATAATATTCAACGCCATATTCCTCAGCCATATGTCAAAGATAAAATAATCGTGCACTTCATTCACTTGCAAAAGTTGGCAACACAGACAAGATATTTATTCCGTGACGTCACAGTAACTTACGTCATTAAGTCTTAAACACCTTTGACGAACAACACCGTTTTTCCTTTCCACATACTACTGTACTATGAAATAGTTTTTTGATATGATAATAAGTCTAATGCATGATAAAAGGAGACATATATAATATGAGAGAGAGAGAGAGAGAGAGAGAGAGAGAGAGAGAGAGAGAGAGAGAGAGAGAGAGAGAGAGAATGTTATTAACGCCTATAAAAGCATAGGAAACCACTTAAGTGTTATGTCGACAGATCTGCCTACACCAGACTGACAAGTCAAATTCTCATGACTATTTTTTTCATGGCGCAGATAATTATTACCAGGAAGATGCTATGTGACATTTAAGTATTCAAATTAATTAAACTTAAGAGTCGCCGTTACTGACTTAATTAGATGCATGACGATAAACTTAGATGGAAATAATAGCAAAAGCAACATGGCCACCAGTCGGTTAGTGTAGTCGCTCATAGATCTAGTGGACGTAGAACGTAAAGAGTTCTTAAGCCCGACGTTGTCTCCTGTGTCTGACAATTGAGAAGGAATAAGAATAAAGAGAAGACGAAGACGTAATAGAATCTTCAAAAACAGGAGAGAATCGAGGCAGTCTTGAGAACTGAAGGGGCGATACACAAGGGAGGAACGGTGAGCGTTAGCCACTTCTGAACTTTCCAACATGGACACACTCGGGCTGCCCGATTTCCAAGTGGAAAAACGAGCTTCGTTTTGCGACAGAGAGAGGCTCTTGGGGCTGGAAAAGAAGTTCTACACTGTGAGTATGACGTCTAATTTAACAGTCTTCTTTAACCTGACATTTATAATTTCCACAGA
Source organism: Macrobrachium nipponense (assembly GCF_015104395.2). Taxonomy (NCBI): domain Eukaryota; kingdom Metazoa; phylum Arthropoda; class Malacostraca; order Decapoda; family Palaemonidae; genus Macrobrachium; species Macrobrachium nipponense. Next base: position 75,398,484 of record NC_087211.1, on the reverse strand, counting down.
TTGACGTCGCATGTCTCAGGTAGGGCATTGCTGCATGAGCTTTGTTACTTTTATCTAATAATTGTAGACGGAAGTAGGTTCCCCCACTCAGATAGCAGTGCAGCCAACCCTCCCGCGATTCATTATCCTTAGTCATGCAAAGCAAATTACAGCACATTGATCCAAAGAGGGTTGGCTACCCTTTATGACCAGTTCAGTGGTATCTGGGATACTCGGGTACCAGTCCCTCCACCATAATGTATTTTGTTTTTCAGGTCAGTGGTAAAAACTAGCGATATAGTCTATTTCAACCTATTTTTCTTGCAGGCCTTCTGAACTTCGTGAACTTCGATATCTACAATTTAT
>NC_087211.1:75390639-75393139 GCF_015104395.2 Macrobrachium nipponense | reverse complement strand
GAGGCATAGAAGGAAAAGGAAGAGGAAAAGGTAGAGGAGGCGAAAGAGTCAGGGGAAAAGGGAAACGAAAAGAAGAGGAGAAGAATAAGGAAGAGATAAAGGAAAAGCAAGGAAAAGAGGAAGATGATGATGAAAAGGAAAAGGAAGAGGAAGAAATAAAAAAGAGGACGAGGGCGCAGATGAGCAAATGCCCAGAGATCTTGACCTTCCCTTGGGAAAGCCAATAACGAGCGCGGGCACACCTACCCTTCCGGTTATGGGCAAAGGAAGGCCGTCGTCATCAGCAGCCTGCAAAACCGGAATTCAGAAGGAAGGGAACACGGAAGAACTGCCAGGCGGATAACAGCGGTAGTAACAGAAAGGAAGATTATGATTTTATTTCATTATTATTTTATTTCATAAAACAAAAATAAAATTCACAGCCTATAATGAGATGGAAAAAATAAAAATGCAAAATGACACGAAAATCATACAAATTCCACTATAAATTGCATTTTTACTAGCCTGAAAACTATTACACGTATTATTATATGCTTTTATATATATATATATATTATATATATATATATATATATATATACATATTTTAATAATGCGTGTAATAGTTTTTTTGTGCATGTAAAAATGCAAATTTATAGTGTAATTTTTATGATTTTCATGTCCATTTTGTTTTTGTTTTTTTATTTTTTTTTTCATCTCATATAGCTGTGAATTTTTTTAATAAATATATACATATATATATATATATATATAATATTATATATATATATATATATATATATATGATATATCATACTATATATATATATTTATATTATATATATATATATATATATATATATATATATATATATATATATATATATATATGTGTGTGTGTGTGTGTGTATGTGTGTGTGTGTGTATGAATATATCTTAAATATATAGTGTTTTATAAATATAAACCAACATCATATATATATATATATATATATATATATACTATAATATATATATATATATATATGTATATATATCAATTATATATATATAAAATTGTGGATGCTATTTACAAATATGTACAGCATACGACCCTAGAATATAAAACAAGTACTTAAGATACAACTACCACAAAAAACAAAGCATCTAACTCAGCATTAACAATACAAGGACATCGTGGGCGAGCTGGCCATCATCATGAATAAGAATTAAAAGGCCAATCAAAAATGAACGAAAAACTAGCAGGACAGTCGAAATATCCTGTCAACTCGGTTTTCAAATCTAAAACCAGCCGACAACAATCACTGACCTCGGTTCTCAAATCGAAACCAAGTTGACAACAATCACTCATTGTACGGTTTCGTAAACAAAACCGATTTCCTACACGGAAACGCTTTGTTTTGGTCAAACAAAAAAACTCCCCTGGGAACACACGCAGCAAAGGTCCAAACCAAACATTAATCGACAACAGATGCACAATCGCGTTTCGGTTTGGTAACGTCAAAACAGGATACAAATAACACATCCAAATAAAAAGGTAATCACATGTTAGCGAAAATCAACTTGGTTTACACGCATGCACAGGTCGAGAAATATGTTAAAACAATAAGCAACAATTGGACAAGTGCAAACAAACAACGTACGTTCTCTCTCTCTCTCTCTCTCTCTCGTCATCACTGCTTTCAGCCATATACAATTCGATGCTTGTTTCTGCTTTAATTCGCTGCCAAGGCTGTCACTCTCCTAGATCATGACTAGGCTGTTGTCGATGTGCCATTAGCCTAATGAGAAATTACTGTCAGAGAGAGAGAGAGAGAGAGAGAGAGAGAGAGAGAGAGAGAGAGAGAGAGAGAGAGAGAGAGAGAGAGAGAGAGAGAGAGAGAGAGAGAGAGAGAGAGAGCCTTGAATTATTATGCCCAAAACAAGGCCCTCACTGTTGATTTGATTTCCCGGAATTGCCAAGAGCCCTAACTGTTTACAAATGTATTCACTCGATCGTCTGGCTCAGCTTTTAAAGAGGATAGGTGCCGAACAAAGACGAATTACTCCATCGAGCATTGCTGCTTATGGTCAGAGTGCAACTTAGTTTTCTCGGTAGAACTGAATAGTATCATTGCTCCTCTTCTACGATAATGACATCCCGTTGCCATGGGCTGAATAGAACTCCTTCAGAGGCAAGATTTCAGCAACTATACGGATAGTGTCCCCTCCCCCCAACAGACACCTCGCCCCCCTTCCCCAACTCAACATACACAAGGCATCTGTTTATTTAGGGTTGCTCTCAAATAACTCTCGGTTATATATACTTATGTTTCCTGTCTTTCTGAAACACTAATTAAAAATATCTATACTCAATTCGTAGCCTTCAACATCTCTTACAATGACCATACCATTATTCGTAAAGTTTGTTTTTTGTGTCTACTTTAAGTAACACTAGAGTAGTTCTATACCCCTTAGGAAAACGAAAGTTTCATGCTTTATACGGAACATCATCGAAACGATTTTAAAACTTGATACGTTC
>NC_087211.1:75368139-75385639 GCF_015104395.2 Macrobrachium nipponense | reverse complement strand
ATAAGTTCATTCCCTTTATCTCTTCAATACACTCCTCTCTCTCTCTCTCTTCTCTCTCTCTCTCTCTCTTCTCTCTCTCTCTCTCTCTCCTTCTTTTACACCCACTTTATCATCCCCATTTATTAAAGTATTTGCTCACTCCTTTTATCTCTACAATGCACTCCTTCCTCTTTGGCCTCTCTTATTACTGAGCGTATATTTTTTACATCCTCACTCTCTCTATTGCTAGTACATACTACTATGCACAACGACGTAAACACACACACACACACACACAAAATCTATTACTTTTAATTGTTGTCATAACTGCCTCTTCCCGCCACCTAATAATTCCAGTTTCACTGGCATTTTTACGAAAGGGATGAAACAACCTACAGGAGCTAATTGTAGTGGTAACAGTCAAGGAGGAAGCACAAAAATACCAAGTACTGCTGTACTAAATGTAATGATAAAATGAAATCCATCAAAAAACTTCTAAAGGGTTTTCCAACTCAAGAGAGGCAAAATATAACACCATAAAGCCACATCTCACATATATTGTGAAGAACCAGCAATCCTCTAAGGATTTGATAATTCAGTGGCTATTTCTTTCCGCCTACTGCCAGGCTTTGGAAATATCTTTCTTTTGTTCTTCCTGACTATTATAACCTCCAATCCTTCAAAAGACAAAAATGTTTGTTATTTCCTTTGTATTTTTATCACAGTTTATATATAAATAAACTAATGATAAATAGGCCAATCGAAAAATAATAACAGTAAATCATCACCATCATTTTTATGAGATCTCAAATAAGAAAATTACAAGCAATGATCAAAATTATCGTAACATAGTAATATTCGATATCCTTATAGCGACCTTCAGAACTTTTCCTCTGTTGCTAATTGGTATAATCCTTACCAAAAACACAGCATCTCTGAATAATAAGAACTTCTGACATGTAGCCAAATTACAGTCACCTTCCAGTTCACATATCTTTGACCTCTAATGGTGCAACAATTGACATAATAGATGAATCTTAAAGTTCTGTTACAATAACACTGCTTCAGTACCTTTACAAGATAAAAAAAAAATATTCCGCAGCTATAGTATCATATATCTCTCTCAGGAAAGACAATTATAAAAGACGATTGTAGAAACTACAGTGACGAAAAACTACAGGGACAAGAAGAATTTAAGAGTGTGTAGCTGAAGGACCCAAACATCTGGTGAACTGATCAGTTTGATGATGGTTGCTAATATCAGCAAAGCTAAATTTACTTTCATACTATAAAAGGCAATTGAGAGCCACAAGAGAATAAGCATTAGGGACCCCACTTCATGAAAGGCTGGCCTAACAGCTTACATTTCCTTGTAATAGACTTCTACAAAGATATTAAAAAGAAAATCAGCAAAACAATTAGTTATCTATTTATTGATATCCTGACAAATCTTTTGACTAGTGCGGGGCTCTGCAAACACTAAAGCCATGGATCACATGCTCTCCTGTACTTGGGCAAGTCATGAGGCTAAAATACACTAAGCTTCATTAACTATAACCAAAACACAGGGGTCTTTGGAGCATTCCTTAGGGCTAATGACTATTTTTACTTCATTCCTTTCCTCTCTTCAAATAAGGATGTTCCAATTTTTTCACTCATGCTCTAATTTCAAATAAAATATATGAACATTATCTTGCTTCAGGCTTCTGACCATCACACTCAATCTTTTCTATTCAAATTTAAAATTTTATGAATGGATATGTTTCAATCTATGTATTTCACACCAAACCTCCTCTTCAACATTAATTCAACAATACACATGCTTATGCGGCACCTTAGATGTAATCAAAACCATGTTTTTTTTTAGATAACAACAGAAGAAGAAACACACAAAAAGGCAGATTTAATATCTCTTGTATTAGAAATCTCAGATATTAAACTTTATTTCCATATTACTTGAATCACCCCTGACTAGCTTAAGATGATTATACAAAAAGAACTGTTTGAAGTGAAGAGAAACAATCTAAAAGACCAACCTAATATCATATGACATCTTTAAAAAAATTCTCACCCTTCTTTGTAGTATTAAATGGCTTTTACAATTATCTCTCAAGAATTACATAAAAATTGTTGACTACACAACAAAAAGAATAATCAAAGCTAACATCCCTCATGAGACACAATGACAAACATAACAGCTTCTTAAATACTTCTACAAAACCATAAAGACCCAAGGACAACCAATGACAGTCATCCGTTCATGCATGTCATGATTGCACAGAACTGCCAAACCTAATAACAGCAAATTACATTTCTTAACTAATTCATCCTTGACAATTCAATTTCAGTTAACCGACTAAGTGTCGGAGTTAAATAGTTATGTAAAAGCTTCGTACAAACTAACGACTAAAAATTTTCTTACCTTGCTCAGATCACCCAACGTTAGAGTCCAATCTATCACTTTTTTTATCAAGAAAGCCTCGGTAATGGAAAATTTAATCACAGGTCTAAAGGAAAAACAGAGGAAAGAAAAGAGTATGCCTGAGCCGTAACAAACAGTAATTTGAAAGCCTCCTAAAAGAGAAGAGGTATAATTTTCAGTACATCAGTCTCTCGGTTATAATTTCTTACATGGAAGTAACCATGTATGTAATGGTCACTCTGATAATGTTCTATGAATAAAATATCTATAACTTCATGAATGAACTATTACATAGCTACCAGAAAGGTAAACCATATCAATGGTATCAAGTACTCTTTACAATATGAGTACTTTGCAATGTACCGGATATATTTGCAAGCTGAAGAACTTCCAAAAACATCTGCAGAGCCAAATTACAAATGTACAGAATGTTGCAGTTGTATTAAATAATATGAATCAAAAGTTCTAAAATGTAATCTATTGTCCTAAAAATAATAATTAAATGCTACCTAATTTGCCAATACAGGATGTTTTACTATAACTCTTTACCTAAAAAAAAAAAAAAAAAAAAAAAAAAAAAAAAAAAAAAAAAAACCCAAAAAAAAAAAAAAAAAAAAAAAAGGTAATTGAAGCTTACTTTGACAGTAAAGATATAAACACCAAGAGCAAAAAGGTGAGGTGGCTCTAGATGATATTCTCCCATCTTATGTAAGACACCATAATAACACTTCACTTCAAAGATGAATAGTATGCCAAGTCCAAAATATAATATCCATAATTTACGAGATATAACAATAAAGTTTTATAGTAGTTATTCTAAGAGAAAAATTTAATCTCTCTAAATCTCTTATTTCATCAGGAAGGCTGATGGTACAGAAACCTTAATTCAGTATAGGTATATGCAAGGCTGACGAAAAGAAAATGAAGGAAAGCATGTAAGAGTGGCTTAACACCAGAGGTGTCACAGAATTGAATCATGATAGAAGGTAAATTCAAACCAGAGGAAGAGGAGAAGGACAGAAATTCCAAAGTTTGATTACAAAGGAAGAATCAACTGGCTGCTAATTAACTGGCACTAAAGCGAGGGACAAGTCCCTGAACTTCGTAATCAGAGGGCTCCTGATTTTCACCAAACACTTGCATGCAAACTGTTCAAAATAACAAAGAAAATATAAGCATGGCACTTCCCAGTACCCTTTTATCTAACATAAAATCTCCAAAGTCAAAGCAAACATTTTGCAAACCTATCTTTGTACTGTTGGCTTGTGGCAGAGGGTTGAAATACACAATCAACCATGCAATGGAGTTAATGAACGAGGAAAATCCAGCAAGCAAGGACAAAAACTGCCTTGCATAAATGTCTTATTGCTGAAAAAAAACCAACTACAAAATGACGACATCCAGTACACGACATCAAGGAAGAACACTGATATTACAGAATTAAATTATAATATATTAACATAGTTCCATTACCCTTTGATCACACCAAGTTAAAAGTCAATGAATTACATGACATGAAGTTATTAATCACTGTTCTCACTTCCTGTGACACAACAAAACAAAAAACAATACTTTGTAAATAGACCAATACTAATGTGCAACTTGACTCTCAAGGTAGCTGCTGATAATTATGTTACACCTGGAACTCTAAATTTGGAAACTTGTCGAGACGAGCTGTAATTAATCCTGTTTACCAAACAGGCTGGGAGCTAGCAGCACCTTCTGCGGCTTTATTTTACAAACCAACAAAATGCTCAGTCAACCTAAGACAAAAAAATAAGTCGACCATGTTGTATACAATAATAAGAAATGGATAAAATATGATACACCAACATCAGCATGCCCAAACACTAAAGCACACCACAGTATGTTAGTTACCAATATTCAGTACATACTTTCTTTTTTCATTAAATAGCAATATGTAATACAATTCTCATTTATTTACCACTTGTATCACAAGAAAAGTAGAGATAATTGAGACTCGGGAGAAACTGAAATAAGCTCAATCATAAATAAACGAAAACAGCAATAAGTGAAGTTCAATTCACTGGAGTACAGCAGTGTACTTCAAATCTCAAATGCACAACCATTCAAAGATTAAAAAAAAAAAAAAGAACCCCTGGGAAGACCTTGATAAAGAGCCACGAGACCTTAATCTAATGAGCAGCACTACAGAAAGATAAAAATTGCTTCGTATTGGCACAGATAACACCGACAGTTACAGACATCATCAGTCCATTTGAGGCCTCTAATACTCGACTTATTATATGCTCGTAATAGTACACACTTGACTTTTACCTTGGAACCACAGCTTTACATTATCACAATCCATAAAGGGGATACCCTCTTGGCAAATAAAAAACACCATTGAAAATTCCTTTACAGCTTTTACACAGAGTCTATGCAGGGGATAACAGTGAACAGTAAATCGATATACTGCATACAATAAATCGAAGATAATGTTCAAGTGGTCACAAAGACTCACATGAACTCAACACAAACTCATACGCAAGATAACATGCTGTTGGAATACTTTGTTTTTGGAGTAAATCAAAGTGGTAATGCTTGCCCTGTTCAGAATCCTCCAAAGCATAAAAATATACCGTTATTTCCAACCACATATACGTCAAATATTTATTTAACCAAGATGATCACAATATTACTATTTTCAGCCAAAGATTCAAAGAGATTCAACCAAAAGCACCACTTGCTTTGGGAACATACAAAAGAGATTTACTTTCTGTATCCATAAGATGGCCTTTTATGTTCTAGAGTTTGCATTTTGTTCTGATAATCATGAGCTCCTAACTCTCTTTTCCTTTTCTCCCTAGTAAACATTCAGTAGAAAATTAAGATTAAAATAAACTCATCAGCCATTACAGTGTTGACATTTAGAGAACCAGGATAACTGACCTTCCTCAATTCAAACCACTTTTCTCAGAATACCATGTGCGGCGATACTGTATTTCAACATTCACCTTGTTTATCTTTCAGTTACAATTCTATTACATTAAAAAAAAAAATTTCTTGGGGGGAGGGGGGGATGCATGTAACTGTGCATCTACCAACCTGAGATCATAAATTATTATTCAACAAAAATGTATGTTAAGACAGCTGCCAATTGCGATGTATTCTTTGGAAGTCTTATTTTCAAGAATGTGAAAACTTTTTACAACTACCTAACAGCAATAGTCTCCATTGTTTTGTCTTATCCTGTGCAGTAGTTACTACTCCCTAAGAGATGACTATTAGATATCAAATAAAAAATAAATGACAGCTTCACCACACCATATATGAAGAAAAGAAATCCCTTCACCTGAAAAGAGAAAATTACCAGTAAAAATTTAAGAAAGCAATTCCTGGTACTCACCAACATTTGACTTAATCTGATTATCCTGGGGTATAACTAGAAGAGGCACTATACCAGCCAAGCCAATTGCAATAGCTGCAATAATAGAACAAATCCAGGGCTGGTATTCTGTAGCAAGGATAGTCAAACTGTCCATATGGTCACCTTGCAACCAATAACTAGGCCAGGGAGGCCACACAACCATGTTAGATTCCATGGTTGCTTCTGGCCATTCTGGGCTTGAGTTTTGCATCCCTCTGCAAAAGACAGATTGCCATTAATTTATGGTCGACAATCAAAATATGCTTTTATATGTATGTATACTGTACACATATGGCAACCTACTAATAGCTGAACATCCATAACCATACCGTAACTTTAAAAATTCTCAAAAGACCTTGGTAAATATCTGAACAAATAAATATATGTAATAAGATACAGTATTCATTTTCTGATATGCTGAATAATTTAAAAAAATTCACAGTACATATCACAACAGCTTCCAAAAGGAGACTAATTTGCTTTTAAATAAAAGTACTTAAATGACTCATTAGAGCAGCAATTAGAGATGACTGCCAAACACTCCCACATTATGTATAACTTCATTACCCTATATGAATAACTTGTAAAATATTGTATATTCAAAAGGAGCAAATTCACTGTAGTACTCTCAAAATATAGGGAAATGGCATTTAAATTCATTTCTTTCACTACACTTAATCTAAGGTAGCTAATACTTACTGATAGCTAAAGGTGTATTTTAAAGTTTAGATACATAAGATAGCTCAAGGATATACAACATTCTTACCTTTAATCTAACCCAGATGACGTTCATATATCACACATAAAAAACCTGGAACACAAAGAGATAATAACATTAACCCTTACATCCAACATATAACTTACATTATCTGCAGCAGATGCTGGTAAAATACTTTATTACTAATTTGCAGCTAACTGACATTCATATCACCTGCGTATTCTTGAAGCTATTATGTCATCTATTGTATTCCTGATATTCTAAAAAGCTCAGCAAGGTGAATTTTTGGGTCGTAACATGAAATATCCTACTATAAGTACTAGAAAAGAATGGACAGGAAGATACTGTACTGTAAATAATAATCAGTGCTAGAAGAAACAGAACACATCTGCATCTTTTTCTACTGAGGTGAAAAAAAAATAACAATATCATAGCCACATCAGTAAGACAAAGAGTTAAATTTTCACATACTAGAGCCAATGCTTTTAGGTAAGTATAACACACTGGTTATTTCTTCTACATATTCCCTTAACTTATTCAGAGGGCAATAAAGTAATGTAGATAGTGGGGGAGGAGGGGGGGAGTATTTGCAGATTAATATCCTTCATCTTACATTAATAAAGTTAATCAAAAGGGAAAATTGTTTCCAAGCATTGTATTTAATCCCACAAAAATAGGAAAAAGCCTACATTACCATATTCTAGCAAAATTACCATAAACTCCTATCATCTCAAAAGAAGGAAGGGATGAAAATTCAGCAAAAACAAATAAACAAATGTAAAAAATATCAAGCTTATTAGAACTGAGGGCATAACTGTATTGACAATAAGTCAGGATTCATTCAAACAGACAAAGACTATAATTATCTTAAAGTAGTATAACTAACTAAATAACAGTATTAAGTAACATCCTCTAACTTAAAACAACAACAAACACCTTTCGTGTAGACTGTAATGCCCATCCTTTTCCAACATGCAATAGCAAACAATTAACCAAGTATTTTCCAGTAATTCACAAAAAACTTGTTTAGGCATAAAATAGTAAGACCCTTTTCCATCTAATATAGCCATCAGTAATTTCCAAATAAAACAAGGTTTTTAATAAGCTGTACAAGTACTTAATACAACTTTTGAGGTATATGAAAGACAGAATGTATGGCAGTTTGAACATGGGCTACTCATGCTATGTGTAAAAGTCTTACACAATGGGCAAAGACAGCATCAGAATGAGCTTTGAACTAATCAAACAGTAATGAGCCAACCTTTCAGGAGATAAGAACAGATACGCTTATGATTTAGGAGACATATTTCTTCACTTGGGCACAGATAATGGTACAGATACCCTTATCTCCATCCACATCATTATTCAGCTACTCTAAAAACAAGATGGTACAGACTAAGTCAAACAAGCTGATAATAGAATGAGAGACTGAATACCTAGTACTCATTAAGCACAGAAACCATAACAACCTTGCTTTCCATGAAAGTGGAAAGCCTTCTATTAACAGAGAAACCCTTTGGAAGCAGCAAAGGCAATGATACACATAACTAAGAACTCAGCAAAGACAATGGTACACATAATCATTATGAACTCGTAACACCTTTTTAATTTTGATCACCATTACAATGCAATGATCAATACTTAGCACAACAAATCCTTTAAGGAATTTACTCCAGATACTGAATCCTGCTCAAACGTAAAATCTATCACAGAAATCAAGGTGTTAACTGTGACTGACAGATGACAATCATTCCCTTAAAAATTCATAAAAAATATGGCACCTTATTCAAAACATCAGGAATATCAGTAATTTTCTGATCCACAAAATTTGTCAGTTTTCTGGTAACTCAATGTATACGTATAAGTCTTCTTTGATAAAATGCTGGAAGTATTCAATTACGAAAACATTTTGAATGTTTAAATTCATGATTTAATCTCTTTCTTTAACTAATTAATCAGTTACCAGAATGTCAAACAGAAAAAATTGTAACCTGAACAACATCCAAATTAATACTACAATCATTTTAACTTTCCACAAAAAGAACATGGGTTCAAAATTACCAACTCAAACTTTCCTAGTTCCCAAGACCACAAAAAAATGCTAATGTACATAAAACTTGAGTATTGAAGTGAAATCTGCTACACAATAACATGATATGTCAATGCAGTATAAATCACTTGCATCATATTTGCACTAATTTCATTGTTTCCCAAAATACTTCCACAATTATCAACATCAATATATAAAAATATAATTAGACTGTCACGATGAGTGCAAAAAACTTTGACATGCCGCTTTAAAAAATGTTATGAGAAAAACACAGACAACTTCAGTAAGACTGAAAATCCTCAGCAACCACAAAAGGGTTAATGAACTTGAGCTCACCTGAACTAAAGCCAGCACATTTATCACAGCAAATCTCACAAAAGCACCAATCAAAACGAACCTTTTCTGAAAGAATGAAATTGAAGGCCAAGGACAGAAACGGCAAACTGTTTCTAAACCTAAGTGGATCTTCCTATTTCAAAACCTAACACATACAGTACGCAGCACGAAAATGTCCTTCAACATAATATATAGAACAGCACACTACTACAAATCCATATTCACATTATTACTAAGTATATTGCAACCTTTCCAAGTCACCAAATTTTGAGAACTCAAATATTACTGTATACCTGACCAGAACTTTTTCCAAATAAAATGTGTTGAGATTATGAAGTGCAAGATTACTGGAACATCAAAAGGGGAACTTTAGCCTTGAGCAAAGTAATTTCAATAAAGGATATGTAACACCAATTTACATATGCTTCACATACAAAGCCTTTATGGGTAACCAAATTCTACTATGGATGGTAAGGCACAGAACTGCGTGCCTAGCAAGTGTCTTTACTTAGGCAAGTATCAGCTGACTGTCACTACATTTGAACGGATGCCAGCTTAGTCTTGGCAGATCTCAAAATATAGCAGCCATGCTGTAACTGCGCATGATTGTTCAGTGGTTGTAAAATCTCATTATATAAAATCTCATTATACTAATCATAATGAATTAAATTTTGCTCTATTCACTTTTTACGAACTTGCACAGACAGTATTGGGTAAATATTGTGCCAGTTAAACAATCCCAACAAGGCTATTAAGGGAGCTTACAAACAAGATCCACTTGAACTGTGAAGAACACTAGTCTAGTTACTATAAGTATAAATGACACCTTATACATGAAGCACTTGTTCCTTAGATATTTGTCAAGCTGAATGACAACCAAATATAATTAGGCATAGTCAACATAGAATACTCATCACACTCAATTAGAGACCTATACTAAACTCAAGATCCACAGGACTGCAGTAACAGTAGATTATGATTAGTATTAAAAAAAAAAAAAAAAAAAACTCATGAAGGAAAAAACAAAGAACCATGTGGATACCCTACCTCCTTTCATGTGACATACTAGTAGCTCTGACATTTAACTGAAATGGGTGGGTACGTTGTGATACCTAGTAATAAGACTGTGGAAAGTTAGCATCTGAGAAGGATGCCAATCTAATAATACTATTTACTTCCACCCTGCTTTTGATATTGTACATGCCAGTCTTAATTCATTTCATGTTCAATCTAACCTACAATTGTGGGCATGACCTAGGTATACAAGGAATTTAGGTCCAACCTCTTCAATGTAAGAATGAATAGCTATAGCCTAGTAGCCTAGGTATAGTTAGTAGGCTAAACCTAGCCTGAGCAAGTGCATCCTAAAAGCGAACATTTCGCAGTATTACGATCTCATAACACCCTGTTTAGTCTTTCCAAGCACAAATATTACGATTCCGCTGGCAAAATAATGATTTCCGAGGCACAAACTACCTATAATAAAGGCTCGTTGAACCAAACGATAAGTATACCTAGTACCTAGTAGTTTGCATCGCCAAATCAAAACCCTTGGCTAACCTGCCTAGCCTAACCATCGTCGTTAAATGCGCAGAGTTGCTAAAGTGAATATGAATGAAAAGATGTAAAACGTGAATGGGGCGGTTTTCTCACGATGAAAACAAGAAACACTGAGGGGGGGAGTAGCGTATTCCTGCAGCCCTAATTTCCCCAACAAGAAAAATAGGCATTGCCTGGATGGCCACATTACACAAATATATGAACAATGGTGATTTTGACATGAGGGATTCACACGTACACTTATCATAAGCACATGATAATGATGAAAAGCTGCCAACCAAAATGTTTCACAGTAACATTGACTCGTTACACATCACTATCGCCATGGGTTACGTTTCGCACTGAGTGTTGGGATATAAAGGCTCTACCAGAGACCTTATACCTCCCAATGTTTACGTTCGGTCGACTCCATTGCCAGACGGACGACACTCGGTACAATACAGTAACTGCGTAATATATTGGTTTGATACCGTTACGAATACATAATCCTTGATAATGAAATAAAGGATATCATTTGGTTATAGCTTCTTACTCAATTGTCTTATTTACTTTACATAAAATAGAAAACGAATGATTTCAATAGGGGGCGGAGCATCCTTTGACCGCTGGGTGAAAAAACCGTACAGCAGCAAGGTTCTGTTGCAGATGTCACCCACGTCACCATCTGCCAGGCAGAACGAAGAATTGCGCGATTTTTAGAGTCATCTAATTGCAACTAAATTATTCAATGGAGTATCTTCAAGATGACTTGTTGTATTCTTCTCCCAGAGTAGCCAAATAGATATAATTGAAAAGGTCGCTTGCAGTTACACGTTACTGTTGTCTACCAGTTAAACATTCTTTGGTGGTAATCGAAAATATATGAAATCACTTCGATACAATTTCATCGGAAGACATGGCAACACGTTTCATCGGTGCTTCTTGGTTTTCATTAGATTACAGTAGGTCAATTAACATAAGTTTGTCGATTGCAATGTCATATCCCCCTCTTTGAATATTCACCCTAAAGCAGTTTTTTAAAGCATGCATTCTGGATACGCTTCGCAAAGTACATAACGGGTGGTCGTCAATCCTTCACCCTAATAACGGGAAATCTGTACGTCGTCTTGCTCGGCCAATTGTCATAGTCAAAGTGGATGTCATCTCACTGAATATTTACTAGTTGCACACAATTTGACGAGCTTATTTCACATAAATCGTATTATCCGATGTAGACTTTGGCAGTTAACAACATTACTTGTGCTTTCAGTCTCTCTCGAAGAAACACGGAAGTTGAGTCGGTTCCAACAGTTGCCCTAAGAGAATTCCAGGTCAGTCCCCCAGGAAAACTTTGGTCAGAACATGACATCAGATAATCCCAGTCCGTGATTTATATGTCAATGGTTACGTTATCTGACACTGTAGACAAGCTGGTGTTCAGTGAGAAGTTCTTCCATGTTCCTATAATTTATTCTTGAAATGTTAGCAGAGCATTCAAAAGCGCATGTTCTTAATACAATGACAGACACGAGGCAGCAGGATTTCCTGTAGTGGCCATAGTAAATGACTTGAGTTTTAAAAATATTAAGTCGTGGAATATTTTAGGAAACAGCATAGATCGTTCAACATTTGCAAACCCAGCTACATCTGATAACTATTTGTCTTTGATTATGTTCTACACCTAATAAAACTTATAAGGAAAAATTTTCCTCATCATGGACTTCAACAAAGAGCTTTAAAGATTTATAAAACCCATTAGAGAACTTACACTTTCAGAAAACTGTATAAATATCCATGGTCAAGAACGAATGAATCTTATCCTAACTGTGTAACTGATTTCAGAAATCACACAAAACCACTAAAGTATTTTGGGAAAAGATTCTTTGCAAACAAAAGACTATTTCAAGATACAGACTGGGAGAGCACAAGTCAATTAATTTCGCTTGCACATTCTTGGTTTGACTTCTCATTCTCAGATCCCATAAATTTGACAATAAAATACAGTGTCCAGGAATGCGTCCGTGCTGACCTTGACAAATAAAGACGATTTTGTTGTAACATATTGTGCTAAGAGTGAAATCAGTGAAGATTATACGACGTAAAGGACTTTACCCATTTCAAAAAGGATTAATGCCTAAATTTCCAGAAATGGTAGAAATAAATTCAATATATAATATATATTAACATAAAGACTAAACCAACATGGACTTTACTTGTCTACGACAGATAGGAGCTCGCAATCAGCATCCATCGACAGTTCCAAAGAAGCACAGAAGAGATAAATCTCACCTTTTAGGAAAGACAGTTCTCGTTTGGGATCAATAATAACGTAGAAAATTTGATAAGCAAACTACTTCCAAAAATAATGGCGATGAATCACTACGGCGTGAACTGAGTCTTTCTGCAACACTTTTGTTTACCACCAGACAATTCATCGTAAAAAAAGAAAGAAAGTGGCTTCACTGAAACTCTGGACGGGTTGAAGGTGAAGAACTTCAAGAAGCAATGAAAAAGGGCGGTTTATTGCCCAGAAGTTTCTAAAATATTTGTATTGTGAGTGACGTACCGAAAGAGATCATTAAGCAGAGGTGTTACTAAATCAACGAATTCTTCAAAAGAATTTTATGAGCGTATGCTATAAAACTAAAAATACGTATGTGTTATAAGGAAAAATGCCTATGAGCTGGCAAAGGAACTCACAAACTTGGCGGGAAATGTCATAAATGTCATCAATTTACCTCTTGATTTAGTTACGCCTTTCCTTCCTTACCGAATGGTTTTGAGAATGAGAATAATAAAGAAAGAATTTCTTGAGGGAAAATACAGAACGTAAAAAAAAAAAAAATACGACAAAGAATTCATTTTAAGTTCAACCTAGCGCTTAGGTATGGATTTGCATTGCTCTTTTAAATTGTTGTCTGCTTTTAAGTACATAACATTTTTAAAGTAATGTACGTATGAGAATGTGCGCCTGTACATTGTCCATAGGAGTCATCGTATAGCTGATATCGCAAACAAGTAATTGTTAAACAGTTGTCAAGAATTTTTTTTTACAAGACATTGTCTTTTAAAGCGTACCTTTTTTTTTTCTTAAGAAAACATGGACATTTCTGAATGACCAATATCATTGTCTAATTCTACTCATATTTTGTGAAATACTACGAATATTAAAAAGTTCGTAACAGAAAATAAACATTGCATATGTCTGCTGAATGGTAGACCGTGTTGACGTTACAGAACTTGCCCCTCGGGAGATCTCACCCCGCCCCGCCCACACCCTACTCCGCTAACACCCTAAGGTGTTAGGACCACTCCTCCCCCAACCCCACCTGCGCTCGCACCATCAGGAAGACAACCCCCGCCCCCCCGAACCACGACTACACCAGCTCTCCCCCTCAATTTACCTGTGGTGGCGAATACTCGGAGAGAAAGTCCATGAAACTGACCTTAATTTTACCTTTCTTGGGGTTTTTCATTCATGGCAGCACCTGGACTTTCGTTTTGCTACCGCTATCAGAGAATAAGAAACACTCTCCTCTTGAATTCGATCTCAAGTGAAAGGGCATTCGTTGATAATATTATTATTATTATTATCATTATTATTATATTGCTGTTGTTATTGATATTATTATTATCATTGTTGTTAATACTGCTATTGTTACTGAAGATGATGTATACACATTCATGCAGACCGCAAATAAAAGGAGAGAGAGAGAGAGAGAGAGAGAGAGAGAGAGAGAGCTACTAATACTACATACAAACAATGCTAGCAATTCAATAGCACACACAGCCCCAGAACTACACAATACAAAGAGCATATACTCAATAAACACTGAACAACATTCTTCAGGGTTACAATAATACGGCGTAGTAGTACGAGGTTCATCCTTGCAGAGAGAGAGAGAGAGAGAGAGAGAGAGAGAGAGAGAGAGAGAGAGAGAGAGAGAGGCTGACTAAAATACAAGTTGGACAACATCCTCCCGTCAAGGTTTATTGTCCTTGTAAGGAAGAGACGGAGCCACGCTGGCTGCTTCGTGATTTTCCTTCCATAAATCAATACACGACTTCCAGATGTAATGAGTCGTGTAATGCGGCCCCTTTGTTATATGAGACGTGTATTACAAGATGTCGTGATTTGTTTAGACATCTTATACAAACTCTATATATATGAGACGTGTATTACAAGACTGTGTGATTTATTCAGACGTGCATTGTGGACTTCGTTATTTTATGGGGCGTGTATTACACGACTTTGTGATTTAAAGCGATGTGTATTATGAACTTTGCCGTTACTTGATGAGACTCTCATTCCAAGATTTCGTGATTTATTAGACGTATAAAGCGGACTTCGTTATTTTATGAGACGTGTATTACACGACTTTATATGATTTACTAAGATGTGTATTATGGATATTGTCATTATTTGCCACGACGTTTACTTCAAGACGTGTTATGGACTTCGTTATTTACTTCAAGACGTGTTATGGACTTCGTTATTTACTTCAAGACGTGTTATGGACTTCGTTATTTACTTCAAGACGTGTTATGGACTTCGTTATTTACTTTAAGACGTGTTACGGACTTCGTTATTTACTTCAAGACGTGTTAACTACGTTATTTACTTCAACACGTGTTACGGACTTCGTTATTTACTTCAAGACGTGTTATGGACTTCGTTATTTACTTCAAGACGTGTTACGGACTTCGTTATTTACTTCAAGACGTGTTATGGACTTCGTTATTTGCTTCAAGACGTGTTATGGACTTCGTTATTTACTTCAAGACGTGTTACGGACTTCGTTATTTACTTCAAGACGTGTTATGGACTTCGTTATTTGCTTCAAGACGTGTTACGGACTTCGTTATTTACTTCAAGACGTGTTACGGACTTCGTTATTTGATAAGACATGTATTGCACGACTTCATGATTTAATGTAACGTGTGTTACAGAGACTTTCTTATTTAGTGAGACGTTGGAAGCGGGAATTCGTCATTTAAGGAGACGTGTATGACACGACAGCGTAGGTACTTTATCAATACATGTGTTATAGAGAAGTCAAGCGCGTTTGTTATTACTGCTGGTCATCCGATTAGAGAAATTAAACTCCGTTGATTCTGGTCACCACTTGGATGGGTTGCCAGTAAGAAATACCAGGCGTTGTCGACACAGTGCCAATGAGCACCCTTGTGGCGGCGAGGCGTGAGGATAGCAACCCCATCCCAAAAGGGTTAGCACCTTCCGGGGTTTAATACCTTTATTTAAGCCACAGTATACAAACTGTGTACACATTAAACACAAAACTATGCAAATCAGAAACACATACAAGTGGATCTATATGCGTGTGTTTTATACTTTTTAGAAAAGTAGGTTGCTCGTTTGTATCACCATTTTGGGCAAGTATTAACTTCGTTCCAATTCCAGGAAGCTTTCTTAAGGGTTGGGGCTGGTTAGGGTACTAAGGTGTTCATCCCATAGGTCTTTGCGATGGAAATATAAGTTAAACGTAGGACGTTTCAGTATTCTCTCTCTCTCTCTCTCTCTCTCTCTCTCTCTCTCTCTCTCTCTCTCTCGTTTCACTTATACTTTCATTTAACGCCTCCTTTGATTTCACTACACTTGAGTTGATAACAGTTAACAACAATGACGATGAGAAAATCCTCCACTGGAAAGCTCTTTAATGGTTATTACCTACGATTTATTTATTTCATCTTTCCTTTCATAACTTTCTAAACTTTAAAGATTTGAACATTTTCGATTTGAGAGAAATTATTTCATACTCACATATATGTATGTACATATGTGTATATGTAATGATAATATACATATATATATTTATATTTAGATTTGATACATACATGCGCGCGCGCACACACACCTACACACACACACACACAATATATATATTATATATATATTAATATATTATAATATTTATTATAGTATATTATATATATGTGTGTGTGTGTGTGTGTGTGTGTGTGTGTGTGTGTGTCTGTGTGTGTGTTGGAAAAAAAACTGTATTTAGAAACTTGTCGTCATTTATTCAAGTCATTGTTATCTCGTCTGTGAAGTTAACATGTATATTCAATTATCGATGTAATTCTCAACAAATTATTTTTGTTCATTTTAACCGTTTGGTGCATTTAAATTTTTTTCTTATGACGCATTCGTCTATTTTTTGCTTAGCAACTAAATGGTATTTTTTGTCTTTCATAATGTGTCCGTATTACGACCTACAATAATAATAATAATAATAATAATAATAATAATAATAATAATAATAATAAAGATAATAATAATAATAGTAAAGATGGACGTATATCACTCCAAGGAGCTATTAAAACATAAAACGATCGCGCATAGAAAACGGTAAACTAGAGAGAAGTTGAGGTTAGCGCCACAATCAGGTAGCAGCGCTCCTATACAGTTTTCGCTTGAATACACAACGAGTTCGAAGAAGCGGATTCTGTCACCTCTGTAGCCCCTGGGGGGGGAGACGAAATCTCACGAGGTTTTCGTGGACGCTGACGCCCGGGTCACGCCCCCTTAGGAGACTGGAATAGGAACTGGAATACTATATTTAAGCCCAAGGCCAGTCGCTGGGACCTATACAAGACCATTTAGCGCTAAAAGGGAAATGAAGATTATAAGGTTTGAAAAGTGTAACAGGAGGAAAACCTCGCAGTTGCATTGTGAAACAAATGTTAGCAGAATGTGGAAAGTCCAGATGGAAGAAAGATGAAGGTACAATTACAGTCAGAGGAATGAAAGGGGTCGCAGCTAGGGGCCGAAAGGACGCCGCAAAGAGTATCAGTTACAGCACGCATTGCGTGGCACACTGCAATTGGTAGCTGCTTTACTTTGCGTGTTTTACCTTTTATCAGATGATTTTGTTCCGAAGTTTTCTAAGTTTTTCTTGCATCAGTTTCTACTCATTTCAGAACAAGTCCTTAGGGCGAGGACTAAGAGATTTAGATAACATACTCAGTGGTCTAGTTAAACTCATCTGTAATAATAATAATAATAATAATAATAATAATAATAATAATAATAATAATAATAAT
>NC_087211.1:75313139-75363139 GCF_015104395.2 Macrobrachium nipponense | reverse complement strand
GAGAGAGAGAGAAGAGAAGAAGAGAGAGAGAGAGAGAGAGAGAGAGAGAGAGATTTGACAAAAGACCAGTATTCCGTCTCACTTGCTTCTCGGAAATTCCATTCGCACTGAGAATTACTGAAGCGACGTGATGTTTCATTTTGGCAAAAGAACCATTCATCCGATCTCGTGAAAATTGAATAATAACGCACTGAGATCACGATGGTAATAATGAACAAAGATCTAAGTATATGAGAGGGAGATTATGATCATTCCAAAGAAAAGACGATATCAATAACACAAGCATGATAATGACTAGAAAATAGCAGAAATGATCGAAACACAAAACTCAAGTAGCAGCCAAAGAAAAATGCACAAAAGCCACATCAAGAAAACGTAAGACATGAAATTACACCACAAAAAGGAATAATATAGCAGGCTGTCGTAACAGACTAAAGCTAGACATTATGCAACTAGACTTTTATTAGCCTTGCACATGAACTGGACCTTAATCGAGTTCTTTTTGTTACTGCTTTATGTTTATTCTGTACTTGTTCTTTTTTTTTTTTAATGTTGAACATGAAACAGTCACCTCTCACTTCGTAAATGACTAGGCTTCAAGTATCAGTCGGGATAGTGAATAATGTATTAGAATAAATAATATCCTCGATTAAACTGACAAAGCCAAGCTTAAGTCCAAGTTTGAAGAGTACTGGGCCTTCGGCGATGAGCCCAATAGAGGTTTTGTCATGTACCTGAGTACGAGTACAATGGCCCAGTCACCTCTCTCTCTCTCTCTCACCCTCTTCGTCTCCAGTCTCTCTTCTCTCTCCTCTCTCGCCTGGCAAAAGGCAGCCACTTTCTCACTAAATGAGAAAAGATAGATCCACTTTATCTCTCTGCTTCTCTCTACACCTTCTCATACTTCTCCTCTTATTCCTATATCCTTTATCCTCTGTTGGTTTTACTTTGTATTTTGTTTTGTTATTTATCTTTCTCTTTTTTCCTGTATGTGTCTCTTTTCATTCTGTCTTCTCTAGTTTAATAATAATAATAATAATAATAATAATAATAATAATAATAATAATAATAATAATAATATCTAAATATAATAACCTTATGATAAGGATATTTTCAAAACTACCATTAAATGTAATATTCATACTCTACATACATACACACACATACACACACACACACACACACACACACACACACACATATATATATATGTGTGTGTGTATGATATATATATATATATATATATATATATATATATATATATAACAGAGCATCTACTTTTTATTTATAGGTACAACACAGCTAAAGCTATCTCTCTCTCTCTCTCTCTCTCTCTCTCTCCATGTGACAGACGATACGGACGCAGATACTTATATAAACGAGATTAGGCTCGTCATCCCAAACTGGACCCTTAATGTCGTCCTCAGTACTCATAGACGACGCTGTCCTTCCTGTGTATTTCTCTCATGATTCGTTTGTTTCCTTGTTTTATTTGGAAATTCTATTCTAATTACGATTTCACTTTAAACATTGTATTATTCGCTTTCATTATAAAACTCATTTTTGACTCATTTTGTTTCGTGGTTTAATTATGAAAACTGGAGCATCTTTCAAGTACATCAAAATAACGAAGATTATATACTTTTTAACTACATCAAAATAAATTCATTTTGGATCCTCAATGCAAAGATGACTTAATTAGATTTTTTCACCGAGTCTAATATTATTTGGGGCTTTCACAGGAGAACTTTAATAATTATACAAATCATATTATTTCTTGCATCCATAACAACGTAAATTTATTTTGTGTCATTAGAACAGCTGGCCTAATTTCGCATATTCATAATAAGAGTAATATTATTTGGTGCTTTTAGTGCAGTAATTTTTAAAAATATTTCTCAATATCTAATATAGCAGTTCTTTTGGTTTTAAATAAAGCAGTAGTACCGTTTTACTCTCATTTTAAAATTCACTTTCCCTTGTTTACAAAATGGAAAATGCTTTTACCACTTTTCACATTGTTTCCTCTTTGGCTGCTCACTTCCGCAGAAAAATAAAATATAAATCAAAATTCACATGTTCCGTGAGTCCATTTTATCATGCACTGGCAATTTCCATTTCCATATCTTTCATTGCCAATGGAAACAAAAACAGGTTTGCAAAAGTTAAAATAATAATAATAATAAAAAAATTAAAATGATTGACACATGTTTTCATTTCCTTGAAAACGATAAGGCCACCGAAGGGACTTGAATAAACCTCTCGCCAATACTTCGTCTAAGGCCTTCTTATTACAATTATGATATTATGTTATACATCATTCGCATCGACTACTTCACACACCATTCATATCCATTTTAAACTATTTTGCTTTCACTCCCCACCCACGACCCACAAAAACTTATTAACTCCACCATACATAAATTGAGTTTAAGTCAACAGAAGAGAGAGAGAGAGAGAATACTTTGTGGACATCATTAGGAAAGGTCTGCACCAGAACGTTCGCAACCACAATGTTTTTAATCTAATTTGCGACACAAGCCACGCCCCATGATTGGTACAGTTGCCAAAGGCTGCCAGACATTTTCGTACCGACCGTGATTTTAAGGTGAAAAACTGTTGATATAACACCTTCAAACCAGTATTGGATTATACAATATTCAGACATCAGTCCTGCATAAATATGACCTACTGACATATTCTCACTATGCACAGATCGCTCTGGTACTATCCGCTTTGTAACTTTTGATATATCATAATATCTGCCTGTACTATACCCTTCTTTTGCCTTAATATTTGTAGCCACAGAATTCCTTTCTTCCTCTTTCTTAGCAATCATTTTCACTGCCTATTGTTCATCTATATGAATGACGATAGTATAAAAAAAAAAATGTTCATAATTACATCTAAGTTTTGTTATCCTCATCGTTTTGTACAAGTTCTGAATTATACTCTATTTCCTTCATTCTTCTTGCACAACCAAACCACCACAAAATCCTTCAATTTCTCTGTCGACTGTGCTAACCTTACGACATCTCTGTTTCTCCATTTTCTCACCCTCTCAGGTCTTTCCATTATATGTATATTAAACTAACTCCATCTCAACTTCAACTTTTTATTTCTTTCGTCTATAATCAGCATTCACACTTAACTTCCATAAAGGAGAGCTGGCTCAACAATCCTTTAAAAACTTTCCACCTTGGCTTGCAAAGACTATACGAATCATTCACGATATTTTGAACTTGCACATCTCTCTTATGCTAAATGAATAAATAAATATATTTATATACACGCAAACACACACACACACACACAAACATATACATACATACATATATATATATATATATATATATATATATATATATACATACATATATATATATATATATATATATATATATATATATATATATATATGTATATATATATATATATATATATTATATATATATATATATATATATATATATATATACAAAACATTCAAAACAAGAGGTGAATAGAATAAATTCACTAATGCAACGCGGCCTCTGGAGGTCAAGCAAGATTATTAATAGAGTAAGTTGAATTAAATGATTGGACAGACATTGTTGAGGCTTATGAAGAAGAGAGAGAGAGAGAGAGAGAGAGAGAGAGAGAGAGAGAGAGAATCTCTTATGAATATCTCGACCTTAATGGGATGAAGATGATTTCGTCAGGGCTGTCCTGTTGTCATAATGATATGCTGGTAAATCTCCCTCTCTCTCTCTCTCCAATCGTTGTAACCAACAATGGTTGACTAACAACAAGTTATTTCATAAAACTATTTGGGTCAACAGAAGCGTAGTAGATTAAAAAAAAACAATAGGCGCTATACAATATCTTCCTTGCCTGGAGAGAGAGAGAGAGAGAGAGAGAGAGAGAGAGAGAGACCTTACCTTACAGACCTTACATCTTGTTCGGGTTGCCCCAGGTCCCTCAGTGTGAGGCACCTCTAATGTACCAGAGAGTTGCTAGTGCATCTTCCGGTATATTTTGCATCTTCCAATCTTGGATGGTCTGGGATGCAGCTTAGATATTTGTCGAGTTTATTCTTAAACACATCTACGCTCACTCCTGATATATTCCTCAGATGAGCTGGCAACGCATTAAATAGACGCTGCATTGTCGATGCTGGTGCGTAGTGGATTAATGTCCTGTGTGCTTTCCTTATTTTACCTGGTATAGTTTTGGGCACTATTGATCTACCTCTGCTTGCTCTTTCTGATATTTTTAGCTCCATGATGTTTTCGTTTCGGAATTCCCTTCTATGTTTCCATGTCTGAATTATCATGTAGCGTTCTCTTCTTTCCTTTCAGACTATATAATTCTAAAAATTGTAGTCTTTCCCAGTAGTCAAGATCCTTAACTTCTTCTATTCTAGCTGTAAAGAACCTTTGTACACTCTCTGTTTGTGCAATATCCTTTTGATAGTGTGGGTACCATATCATATTGCAATATTCAAGTGGACTACGAACATACGTTCTATAAAGCATAATCATGTGTTCAGCTTTTCTTGTTTTGAAGTGCCGTAACAACATTCCCATTTTTGCTTTACATTTTGCCAACAGAATTGCTATTTGATCATTGCATAACATGTTCCTATTCATCATCACACCAAGGTCTTTAACTGCTTCCTTATTTGTGATTGTCTCATTATTAGGGCCCCTATATGCATATAGCTTTCCTTCTCTGTCTCCATAAATTATTGATTCAAATTTATCACAGTTAAATACCATCCTATTAACCTCTGCCCAATCATATACTTTGTTAAGGTCTCTTTGTAGAGCGTTCCTATCTTCATCACATGTAATTTCTCTACTTATTCTTGTGTCATCAGCGAAACTACTCACTACCGAATCCTTAACATTACTGTCTGTCTTCAATCATAATAACAAACAGTATTGCAGCTAACACCATACCTTGTGGCACACCGGATATTACCTTAGCTTCATCCGATTTCTCATCGTTTGCAATAACTATCTGTTTTCTGTTGTGTAAAGAGTGAGAGAGAGAGAGAGAGAGACCTTACCTTACAGACCTTACATCTTGTTCGGGTTGCCCCAGGTCCCTCAGTGTGAGGCACCTCTAATGTACCAGAGAGTTGCTAGTGCATCTTCCGGTATATTTTGCATCTTCCAATCTTGGATGGTCTGGGATGCAGCTTAGATATTTGTCGAGTTTATTCTTAAACACATCTACGCTCACTCCTGATATATTCCTCAGATGAGCTGGCAACGCATTAAATAGACGCTGCATTGTCGATGCTGGTGCGTAGTGGATTAATGTCCTGTGTGCTTTCCTTATTTTTCATGGTATAGTTTTGGGCACTATTAATCTACCTCTGCTTGCTCTTTCTGATATTTTTAGTTCCATGATGTATTCTGCTATTCCTTCTATCTGTTTCCATGCCTGAATTATCATGTAGCGTTCTCTTCTCCTTTCTAGACTATATAATTCTAAAAATTGTAGTCTTTCCCAGTAGTCAAGGTCCTTAACTTCTTCTATTCTAGCTGTAAAGGACCTTTGTACACTCTCTATTTGTGCAATATCCTTTTGATAGTGTGGGTACCATATCATATTGCAATATTCAAGTGGACTACGAACATACGTTCTATAAAGCATAATCATGTGTTCAGCTTTTCTTGTTTTGAAGTGCCGTAACAACATTCCCATTTTTGCTTTACATTCTGCCAACAGAATTGCTATTTGATCATTGCATAACATGTTCCTATTCATCATCACACCAAGGTCTTTAACTGCTTCCTTATTTGTGATTGTCTCATTATTAGGGCCCCTATATGCATATAGCTTTCCTTCTCTGTCTCCATAAATTATTGATTCAAATTTATCACAGTTAAATACCATCCTATTAACCTCTGCCCAATCATATACTTTGTTAAGGTCTCTTTGTAGAGCGTTCCTATCTTCATCACATGTAATTTCTCTACTTATTCTTGTGTCATCAGCGAAACTACTCACTACCGAATCCTTAACATTACTGTCTGTCTTCAATCATAATAACAAACAGTATTGCAGCTAACACCGTACCTTGTGGCACACTGGATATTACCTTGGCTTCATCCGATTTCTCATCGTTTGCAATAACTATCTGTTTTCTGTTGTGTAAAAATTCTTTTAACCATCTTCCTACTTTATCCACGATATTGTGTTTTCTAATTTTCTTCGCTAATATATTATGGTCTACCTTGTCAAAAGCTTTTGCAAAGTCTAGATAAACCACATCTGTTTCATTTCCGCTTTTCATATTTTTGAATATGTTCTCACGGTGGACTAACAGTTGGGTTTGTGTACTTTTTCCGGGTACGAAACCATGTTGTCCCATATTAAACAAATTATTTTTTATTAAATGTTTCATAATATTTTTCTTCATTACCCTTTCATACACTTTCATAATATGTGATGTTAGACTCACAGGCCTATAATTTCTAGACCTCTAGTCTGATCCACTTTTGAAAGTAGGGGTAATATATGCTTATTTGTGCTCATCATAAATCTTGCCTGTATCTACACTTTGTTTTAATAATATTGCAAGTGGCTTTGCGATAGAATGAACTACTTTCTTTAACAAAATAGCAGGAACTCCATCAGGCCCTGCTGCAGCTCCATTTTTAATTTCATTAATAGCCAGCACAATATCAGCTTCAGTAATATTTATGTCAGCTAAATATTCACTATTTTCGTCCCTTACTTCTATATCATTATCTTCATTATCTATTCTAGGGGTGAATTCTCTCTTATATCGTTCTGCCAATATGTTGCAAATTTCCTTTTTTTCATTCGTTAATCTCCCTTCAAATCTTAGAGGGCCAATTTCTATTCTTCTTTTATTCATCTTTTTCGCGTATGTGTATAATAGTTTGGGGTTTTGCTTGATATTTATTAGGGTTTTTTCTTCCAATTCCCGTTTTTCATTTTCTTTTGATTGTATAATCTTTTGTTCTGCATTTTCTATCTTACTTTTTAGTTCTATAACTTTCCATGCATTTTTTTCTTTTGCAAGACTTTTTTTCCACTTTCTGATTTTCTGGAACAAGATCCTTCTGTCTCTTGGTATGCATGACTGATGTTTACTTTTCTTCTTCGGTATATATTTATCCACTATATCTCTAATATTTTATATAATATCTCTGTATTTCACTTATGTCAGTCACTTACGAAAATGTTATCCCAATCTTTGTTTAATTCCTCATTTTATTTCTGACCATTTTATATTTTACTGTAAGAAGTTGTATTTTCCATATCCTTCCCCCCTTTTTCATTTCTTGCTTATCTCTGTTTTCACTTTGCTTTGGAATGGACTGTTAATACTATGACATTATGGTCTGAAATATTCGCATTATAAACTAGTTATTTCTTTAACATAATTCATCTCCGTTCACAAATACTAGGTCTAAAGTATTTTCCTTTCTTGTTGGCAGGGGATTTATTTGTTGATGTTGTATTCTAGTAGCTATCTAATAGCTTTTCGAATTGCCTCTTATCTTCTGCACTACTATTACTCTCTTTTTTATATGTATAAGTCAACCACAATCTCCTATTCGTTCTTTCCAGTCTACGAAAGGAAAGTTGAGTCTCCAGATAGGAGAATAATCCACTCCTTGTGATTTCTACTATATAATCCAATTTTTCTATTATTAAGTCAACTCTTTAGTAGTAGGAGGTCTATATATTACTATGTTCTTATTATTTTTCAGATTCAAATTCTACCGCTATTAGTTCACATTCTGAGTTACTATATTTCTCATATATTTTTTCCTTGATTTTTGTCTTTCCCATATACTGCGGTTCCCCCTTGATTCCTATTTTTTCTATCTGATCTTATAAGTTTGGAACCCTTTTATTTGATTCATCATCCCCAGTCTCTTGGGTAATACCAGGTTCACTTATATTTCATTATATCTATTTTTCTTTTCAATTTGGGTTAGTTCTTCTCAGTACTCTTATTTTTCTTTTTTGAGTTACTCGTAACTAAACCTGCGCATTCATCACTATGATGGTTTGCGTGTTTTCTTCTTCATTTATATTTGGTAATAATAAGGATTTTCCCATGTCTCTTTCCTGTTCTGGTATGCTGTTCTTTTTTCATCTCCAGAAATTCTGACATTAAAAAATCCAACTTTTCCATAATATTTGATCTTCCTTCATCATAATTATTCATTTTGTGTCTGAATCTGCAATTTTCTCCGTATCTGCAATTTCCTCTTGCATAATAAATACAGTTATTATCTCTTGAGTAGAATCTTGGAGCTGATGCTTTGAAATTTTTTGCTGACACCTCTGCATATCTCGTTGGTGGCTTGCTTTTTTCTTTTACCTGATATTCTTTATTTCTCTCTTTATTTGCTTTCTTTCTTATTTTGGATTTTTATTACTTGATTGGTTATTCATTTGATTATGATTCATGGCTACAGTGCATATATTCACATTTTTTGGTCGAACTTACATCCTTTTCCTTCTTTTAGGTTTTTGCATATTTTTGGGTGCAGATCTCTGCAATCATCCCCATAGCCTTCTAGGTATGCACATTTACCATATATTTCATAGTTGTGACATACCTTAGGATGTTTGTAGTAACATCTTTCTCCAAATCTACAATTCCCTCTTTTCAAAAGGTTGCCGACTTTGTCTTTTTTTGTCTATTTTTTCCTCTTTCCCGTCATTGTGTAAATCTGGGTAGAGCCTCTTCGGGATTTTCTTTTGTGTTGTCATATCGTAATTTATTTCTTCGTAGGTGTGCTGCTTTATTGCTCATATGTAGTATCAATGAGTATCTCTGCATCCATACTTTTATCTTGTTCTTGTTTTCCTTAGTTTTTTTCTGTCATTTCAGTTTTGTTTACTTTCTCTTCCGTTTTCCTCTTCTTCTTCTTCTTTCTTCTTCTTCTCTTCCTCTTCTTCTTCATCCTCAACTATTTGTACATTCAATCTTGATTTAATAACATTGTCTCTCCATGATAGACATGTTGAGCAAAATATTCTTGTATCTTTTCTCATATCTTGCATTACCTCAGCACACTGTGGATGGGTCGGAATGTTGCATGCAGCACATTTTCTGATTAGGTTATGTGATTAACTATGTGCTATACCACACCTTACACAGTTTGCATGCTTTTGGCATTCTTTTTCCTAATGCATCAATTAGGATATTCACAAGGTTCACCTTATTCATTTTCTTTGTCAGAATATGTGGTTGATGTATATTTCTTTTATGAGTCTCTTGACCACTTGGATTTTATTTGGAACTTCTTCAATTATTTTCAAGATGTTTTTCAGTTGATTTGTTCCAGTTTGAAGGATTATAATCCTTCTAATATATCTATGAATGCTTTTGTATCTTTTTGGTTAGGACTGTTGCTGATCTCATAGATGAGAAATGCCAGTTCCCTTCCTGCTACCTCATCGTATTGCGAATTTGCCAAGCAAGCTAAATTTCGCCATTTTCTTTCCGCAGTTGGAACTTACTGCCATCTTGTTCTGATTTACAGTATTTCACTTGATAAACTAACTTAGAAGACGCTTTATCCTACATTTTCACACAATCTTATCACCGATAGTTCACGAACACTTCTAGATATTTCTCAAATTCTAGACGTATGTTAAACTTGTGATATCTGTTGATTAATCTGACTTTGTGCGGGAACGTCTCATCAGCAAGATGGGCTACTAGAGAGAGAGAGAGAGAGAGAGAGAGAGAGAGAGAGAGAGAGAGAGAGAGATTAATATGAACTCGATAAAAAGTTCTAAAAAATGCTATTACACTGGGCTTTGATGTAATAGGTGTCAAAATGCCTATTCTCTCTCTGCAGGCTGATTTTCCCTTTGGAGCGCTCTGATCTTATAGGCTGTTGATTCTGTACTTGAGGGTTTTTCAAACTGATAGTCCAAAGAAGAAAGTGGAGACGGTACCTTTGCACTAGTCAGAAGCCTCCAATGTCATTGGAGAAGGAACCTTTGCACTGGTCAGAACCTCCAGTTTCATTATAGGAACCTTTGCACTCCGGTCGTTAGAGCCTACCGTGTCATTGGAGAAGGAGCCTTTCTTCTGGTCAGCCTCAATTGTCATTGGAAGAGGGAGCCTTTGCACTGGTCCGAACCTTCTCATGTCATTGGAGAGGAAACTGCCAATGGTCAGAGCCTCTTAAGTCATTGGAAGGGAAGAACCTTTGCACTGGTCAGAGCCTCTAATGTCATTGAAGGAACCTTTGGCACTGGTGCAAACTTGGTTTCCGGAGAGCCTCTAATGTCATTGGTGAGAAAGGAACCCTTTGCACTGGTCAGAGCCTCTAATGTCATTGGAGAAGGAACCTTTGCATGGTCCAGAGCCTTGTCATTGGAGAAGAACTTTGCACTGGTCAGAACCTCTAATGTCATTGGAGAAGGAACTTTTGCACGGTTCAAAGCCTCTTAATTTCATTGGAGAAGGAACCTTTGCACTGGTCAGAGCCTCTAATTCATTGGGGAAGGAACCTTTGCACTGGTCCAAACCTCTAATAAGTCTGGGAGAAGAAAACTTTCACTGGTCAGAGAAAAAACCTCTAAAAAAAATGTCATTGGGAGAAGGAACCTTTGCACTGGTCAGAGCCTCTAATGTCATTGGAGAAGGAACCTTTGCACTAGTCAGAACCTCCAATGTCATTGGAGAAGGAGCCTTTGCACTGGTCAGAACCTCCAATGTCATTGGAGAAGGAGCCTTTGCACTGGTCAGAACCTCTAATGTCATTGGAGAAGGAAACTTTGCACTGGTCAGAGCCTCTAATGTCATTGGAGAAGGAACCTTTGCACTGGTCAGAGCCTCTAATGTCATTGGAGAAGGAAACTTTGCACTGGTCAGAGCCTCTAATGTCATTGGAGAAGGAACCTTTGCACTGGTCAGAGCCTCTAATGTCATTGGAGAAGGAAACTTTGCACTGGTCAGAGCCTCCAATGTCATTGGAGAAGGAACCTTTGCACTGGTCAGAGCCTCCAATGTCATTGGAGAAGGAAACTTTGCACTGGTCAGAGCCTCCAATGTCATTGGAGAAGGAAACTTTGCACTGGTCAGAGCCTCCAATGTCATTGGAGAAGGAACCTTTGCACTGGTCAGAGCCTCCAATGTCATTGGAGAAGGAGCCTTTGCACTGGTCAGAGCCTCCAATGTCATTGGAGAAGGAGCCTTTGCATTGGTCAGAGCCTCCAATGTCATTGGAGAAGGAACTTTTGCTCTGGTCAGAGCCTCCAATGTCATTGGAGAAGGAGCCTTTGCACTGGTCAGAGCCTCCAATGTCATTGGAGAAGGAACCTTTGCACAGGTCAGAGCCTCCAATGTCATTGGAGAAGGAACCTTTGCACTGGTCAGAGCCTCCAATGTCATTGGAGAAGGAGCCTTTGCACTGGTCAGAGCCTCCAATGTCATTGGAGCCTTTGCACTGGTCAGAGCCTCCAATGTCATTGGAGAAGGAACCTTTGCACTGGTCAGAGCCTCCAATGTCATTGGAGAAGGAGCCTTTGCACTGGTCAGAGCCTCTAATGTCATTGGAGCCTTTGCACTGGTCAGAGCCTCCAATGTCATTGGAGAAGGAATCTTTGCACTGGTCAGAGCCTCCAATGTCATTGGAGAAGGAGCCTTTGCACTGGTCAGAGCCTCCAATGTCATTGGAGAAGGAACCTTTGCACTGGTCAGAGCCTCCAATGTCATTGGAGAAGGAGCCTTTGCACTGGTCAGAGACTCCAATGTCATTGGAGAAGGAGCCTTTGCACTGGTCAGAGCCTCCAATGTCATTGGAGAAGGAACCTTTGCACTGGCCAGAGCCTCCAATGTCATTGGAGAAGGAGCCTTTGCACTGGTCAGAGCTTCCAATGTCATTGGAGCCTTTGCACTGGTCAGAGCCTCCAATGTCATTGGAGCCTTTGCACTGGTCAGAGCCTCCAATGTCATTGGAGAAGGAACCTTTGCACTGGTCAGAGCCTCCAATGTCATTGGAGAAGGAGCCTTTGCACTGGTCAGAGCCTCCAATGTCATTGGAGAAGGAACCTTTGCACAGGTCAGAGCCTCCAATGTCATTGGAGAAGGAACCTTTGCACTGGTCAGAGCCTCCAATGTCATTGGAGAAGGAGCCTTTGCACTGGTCAGAGCCTCCAATGTCATTGGAGCCTTTGCACTGGTCAGAGCCTCCAATGTCATTGGAGAAGGAACCTTTGCACTGGTCAGAGCCTCCAATGTCATTGGAGAAGGAACCTTTGCACTGGTCAGAGCCTCCAATGTCATTGGAGAAGTAACCTTTGCACTGGTCAGAGCCTCCAATGTCATTGGAGAAGGAGCCTTTGCACTGGTCAGAGCCTCCAATGTCATTGGAGAAGGAACCTTTGCACTGGTCAGAGCCCCCAATGTCATTGGAGAAGGAGCCTTTGCACTGGTCAGAGCCTCCAGTGTCATTGGAGAAGGAGCCTTTGCACTGGTCAGAGCCTCCAGTGTCATTGGAGAAGGAGCCTTTGCACTGGTCAGAGCCTCCAATGTCACTGACATTGAAGAAGGAACCTTTGCACTGGTCAGAACCTCCAGTTTCATTATAGGAACCTTTGCACTGGTCAGAGCCTCCAGTGTCATTGGAGAAGGAGCCTTTGCACTGGTCAGAATCTCCAGTTTCATTATAGGAACCTCAAACAATCACGTACTTAATTACAAAAATGAAAACTCATAAAGTTCAAAGACTCACACTAAAGAAATTCGCACTATTAAAACTAACCTTACCATATAACCCAAGACCACACAATCACAAACATCCACTTACAAACAAAACCGAACACACAAACACACATACACAAACACGACTACAAAAACACAATCTTAAAAAAAAATGCCTATATAAAACAGCCAAGGCCACACAATCATAAACTTTATTTTAAAACACACACGAACAGACAGACACACACACAAACACAACAAAAACACAA
This sequence comes from Macrobrachium nipponense, assembly GCF_015104395.2. Taxonomy (NCBI): domain Eukaryota; kingdom Metazoa; phylum Arthropoda; class Malacostraca; order Decapoda; family Palaemonidae; genus Macrobrachium; species Macrobrachium nipponense. The sequence goes on along the minus strand of NC_087211.1, from coordinate 75,350,164 downwards.
TTTTATAAAAAAAAAAAAAACTATATATATAAAACAACCAAGGCCAAGCAATCACAAACAACCAGTTACAGGACAAACAAACACACATAATCACAAAAACACAAACTTATAAATAAACTTCATAAAACAACAAAGGCCACACAATAATAAACATTCAGTTACAAACTGAAACTAACAAACACACACATACAAGACCACAGACATAAATTTCGATAATACGTTATTTAAACCAACCAAATGTCACATAATCACAAACATTAACAAACACACAATCGTCAAAACACACTTACAAACTATATAAACCGATATAAAATAACAATGGCCACATAATTACAAACATCTAATTACAAACAGAAACGGACAAACACACAAGCACGACAAACCTCCACCACACAAAAACACAAACTTATAATAAAAACATAATGGCAACTGTCGCGTGTAATCGCCTTCAGGCTGACCCACATGACACGCAATAAAGAGAGGAAAAGAAATAGCCACGTGAACACCCGCTACACAAAGGTAAGCCGACAACTGACCTTCGATGTCGACAGCAAAAAAGAAATGTATTATATTCCGGGGTGATGTTGGCACGACCATCTCTCTCACTTTGGCAATTGGACTGACGTGCTCAAGATTCTACTGTTTTTTTTTTAATTACCTTCAGCTATTAAACTACACTACAACAAAAATAACAAGAAAAACGATAATAATAATAATAATAATAATAATAATAATAATAATAATAATAATAATAATAATAATAAGCTCTGGGATAAGATTAGCAAAGGTTAACATCAGGAAAGGGATCTTTCAAGGCGACTCACTGCCCCCACTATTCTTCGTAGTAGCTATGATTCCTATGACAAAAACACTGCAGAAGATGGATGCTGGGAACCAACTAAAGAAAGGACGCAACAGAATTAACCAGCCGATGTTCATGGACGACATCAAGCTGTACGGTAAGAGCATCAAGGAAATAGATACCATAATCCAGACTGTAAGGATTGTATCTGGGGACATCAGGATGGAGTTTGGAATACAAAAATGTGCCTTGGTCAACGTACAAACAGGCAAAGTGACAAGGACTGAAGGGACAAGGCTACCAGATGGGAATAGCATTAAACACATAGATGAGACGGGAAACAAATACCTGGGAATAATAGAAGAAAAGGATATAAAACACCACGAGATGAAGGACACGATCATGAAAGAATATATGCAGAGACTTAAGGCGATACTCATGTCAAAGTTCAACGCTGGAAACATGATGAAAGCCATAAACGCATGGGCAGTACCAGTAACCATATACAGCCCAGGAGTAGTGGAGTGGACGAAGGCTGAACTCAGCACAGATAGACCAGAAAACTAAGGAAAAACATGACAACACACAAAGCACTACACCCAAGAACAAATACAGACAGACCATACATAACACGAAAAGGAGGGAGAGGACTACGTCAGCATCGATAGCAGCACTGGGGCAATATCTGAAAACCATTGCAGACGAGTGGCCAAGTAGTACATGGGAAGAAGGACTGGTAAAAGTAGACGAAAACCCCCAGAAATATAGAGACAGGAGAATGATAAACAGAACAGAGTAATGGCACAACAAACCAATGCACGGACAGCACGAGAGACAGACTAAAGAACTGGCCAGTGGTGGCTACAGAGAGAAGAACTCGTGAAGGAAACAGAAGGAATGATAACAGTGGCATAAGATCAGGCCCTAAGAACCAGATATGTTCAAAGAACGATATATGGAAATAACATCTCACCCATATGCAAGAAGTGCAATATGAAAAACGAGACGATTAACCACATAACAAGCGAATGTCCTGCACTTGCACAGAATCAGTACAAAAAGAGACATGATTCAGTAGCAAACGCCCTCCACTGGAGTCGGTACAAGACACCAGCTAGCTTGAAGTAATAAGTGGTACGAACACCAAACTGAAGGAGTGATAGAAAATGACCAGGAAAAGATCCTTTGGGACTATATCAGAACAGACAATGTGATATGTGCCAATAAACCAGACGTGACACTGATTGACAAAATCAAGAAGTAAATATCACTCATTGATGTCACAACACCATGGGACACCGGAATGGAAGAGAAAGAAAGAGAATATACTGATAAGTATCGAGACCTGAAAATAGAAATAAGAAGGATATGGGATATGCCAGTGGAAATTGTACCCATAATCATAAGAACACTAGGCATGATCCCAAGATCCTTGAAAAGGAACCTGGAAAAACTAGATGCTGAAGTAGCTCCAGGACTGATGCAGAAGAGTGTGCTACTAGAAACAGCACATAATGAGGAAAGTGATGGACACCTAATGAGGTAGGATGCAACCCGGAACACCACACTATAAAAACCACCCAATCGAATAGATGACTAGATAGACCCCTCCCGCCAAAAATATATATATCTATTATTATTATTATTATTATTATTATTATTATTATTATTATTATTATATTATTATTATTATTACAAGTAGTAGTAGTAGTAGTAGTAGTAGTAGTGAAGAAATCCACAATGCTGCAAGTGAAAATAAATATCAAAAATATATATCTTTAACATATACTTTCACTTACACCATTATGGATTTCTTAAACATTTTAGTCACTAATGGTATCATGTAATAATAGCATCTAGTTTTTTTAAAGACTACTGTTACCACGCTACTAATGCATTTGTCTTTTCCCAAGTATGAACACTGTACAGTTATTGCCAAATATCAAAGTAAAAGAGAAAAGAATTAAAAAGAAATTTGAGAAAACAATTTAAATTCAACTCAAATGATGCATCCATCCTATTTAACAGGACTTGTTCAAGAGAGAAGTCTACTTCATTCTGATATTATTATTATCATTATTATTAATACAGCTTAACGTCCATTATTTATTCTATACCTAACCTTAGAAAAATTACTTCTAATTGCTTACCATTTCTTTGAAATCGATTACGGGATTTACCCTAGACGAAGATCTTACCTCATCATTATTCCAGCACGCGATTTTAATCGACGCCAGCACAAGAACACAAATTAAATTCGCGAATTTTCCAAAACGCCAAATTTTAATCAATGACAAAAACACACATCTCGAGATGTTATTTACATGTTCATAAACGTACCGTTATATGATACTTATATTTTTCTTTTTACTGAAAGGGTGTCTTCAGAAAAAAAAACCATCCTTCCGACTTTTATCCACGATTTTTGGTATAGGTCTGCTAGCCCACCCCTGGTGTTCGAGGGGGCGTGTATGCCAATAGCGTCTAGCAAGGATCGTGGTCACCAATCCAAGTACTGACCAGACCCAACGTTCCTCAGATTCGCTAATCGGTTTGACTAAATGGAAAAAGAAACTGAGAAAGTATAGTCCGTGTGACTAACGCAACAGCCTCAATGACTAACTCAGTCTATTAAATACACAGCAACTCACACATTCTCCCATACGGTGGATCATGGGCCTTATTGGTACCCCTGGCCATAAGCGTCTTACTCCTAAGGTCTGGCACAATCCCCATTTACTCAAACCTTCTCTTCAATCTTCATGCTGGGCTTGAGCAAACATTTCACATATTCCTATGATATGTATGCATGTATGTATTGTGTGTATGTATATATATATATACATACATACATACATACAAAATACATACCATATATATATATATATACACACACACATGTACAATACATTCATGCATACATCAAAAGTGTATATAATAATACTTCTCGACGGAAGTACATTAGTATTTGTCCCGTAAAAGTTGATAATGTGAATCTAACTCTCTCTCTCTCTCTCTCTCTCTCTCTCTCTCTCTCTTCCTCCTTTAAAAATAAAAACAAAAAAGTCCCATTGTAACGCAATGGGACCATATGTTTTCTCCATTCTTGAGGCACACGGTTGCATCATCAGGCTCCGTATGCAAGACGTCAGTCACGTTCCTTGGGGAATTAGTGCGGTGGGGGTTGGGGGGGAGGGGGGGTCCTGAGTTGAGAAAGGTCCTCTCTCGTCTGCATTGTTTGTTTGATACGAATAATGGGCCGGAGAAAGTTCACTCGACCTTGGGGGGTAATTTGGTCAAAAATCGTTTTTATTCATAACGTCTTATTTTTTTCCCGGTCATACTTGTGGTTGGGAAGAAGCGGTTGATCTGATGACGCAGATAATCTTTTTGTTTCTTACTCTGAAGAAGTCAAGACGTCTATGAGGACTGCCTAAAACAGTGGGGTCGCAAGGGCGCTAATGTACTTCTTCGGTGATGACGATTCCGCCTCTTTAAATGTGGGGGAAGGTTCAATGTTGTTGTTTTTGATTAAGCTGACCTTGTGTCAGCACGGGATCTTGCTCACAGAGCAGCCCGTAATAAAGGTTCAAGGGATGGAGAGGACTCAGGAAATGGAGAGGAAATCCTGATCATTCCACACTCTGGGAGCGAATGGTATGCCAACATCTATTTGCGATAGATACTTTTGTTAATATCAGAGAACAAATCTTACGTTACCTGGATCAAGGAATGGTCTACTCACGTAAGAGAAAACGCGACCACTGCGAAAGCATATGGAGGATAGAAGCATGGTAGAAGACGCCCTGAAAGGAATCTGTGTCAACTGGAGTAGTAGGGAGTAATTCGACTCTCACCACTTCCCACAACCACCTCCTTCTAGGCTCTCTCTCTCTCTCTCTCTCTCTCTCTCTCTCTCTCTCGGGTCATAGAGGAGGGTGATGATGAGGACAGCCCCACCTTGTTTACACAGCCATGAAGGGAATGTAAGGAAATTTAGTACAACTTATTTTGTTAAATTTGGTTCAGACAAAGAAATTTATATATATCTGTGTGATATGGATTTACATACATGTGTATGCTACGTATGTACGCTCTACTCGTCTCTCTCTCTCTACTCTCTCTCTCTCTCCTCTCTCTCTCTACTCTCATATATATATATATATATATATATATATATATATATATATATATATATATATATATATATATATATATATAACACACATAAACACATTATATATAATATATATATATATATATACATATATATATGTGTGTGTGTGAGTGTGTGTGTGTGTGTGTGTGTGTATGTATGTATATACAAGATCCTCCTACCCTTTCCTTTCTTGTCATCCCGTAAAGAGAAGAATAACATCACAGTAGAACGGACGAGACTCCGTGACTCATAACGGCCGATAAAGAAGGCGACTCATAATGTGACACAGGATGCGAGAGAGAGAGAGAGAGAGAGAGAGAGAGAGAGAGAGAGAATTCGTCACAGACAACCCTTTATCACCTCGGGGACAAAGGCCGCGAGTGATTTCATTGATTTGCATAAAGTAATCGCGTATTAAATGTTGTCATGCTTGTGTTCTCGACTGAATACATAATACATACATACATACATATATCGTTTGATATCCAGTTCGCTCTGCCTCGGGATATTGGCTTAATGTTTGTGAATATATAAATTTCACGGTGTATATGATAAAAGCTCATGTATACAAACATACATACATTTATACAAGGTTTTTACATAATTTTTCGTACGTACATACGCACAATACTATCAAATGAGTATTCTTGTTTATACCCGCACAAACATACACTATTGTTATAACGTAATTCTATTTAAATATATTTGCATACATATATACGATACTTATATGAATTTATTCGTATTCAGTCATTCGTACATACATACATACATACAAATACAATCCGATTCTAAAAAAAGCAATTTTTAATATCCTTGAGGACAAGACGACGACACTCAATGGCTGAACTTTAACCTTTGACCTTTGCAAAGGCGAATCTTCAGCTCCAGGCTCTTCAGACTGATTGCCTCTCACGCAGAGGCCGACGGCACGGCAACCTTATGGTGTCCCATTAAGCCCAGAATAACCTAATCCGATTCGCAGATGCCCATGGCGCCGAGGCATAAAGCCCTGATTCTCGGCCAGGCCCGAATGGAAAGAATTTCTGATTGGGAACAGAAAACACGTGACCACGCGCGGGAAAAAAAAAGCAAGTTGAAAGAAAACATGTGAAGACAAAACGCGAAGAAAGAAAACTTGTGAAAACAAAACACGTGGAAAGAAAACGTGTGGAAAGAACACATGTAAAAAGAAAACATGTGGAAAAAACAGGTGAAAAGAAAACGTGGAAAGAAAACACGTGAAAAGAAAATGTGTGAAAATAAAAACATGGATGAAAAAGCACGTGAATATATAAAAGTCAAAATAAAACATGCAGAAAGAAAAACATACAAACCAGAAAACATGCGAAAACGAGAAAACACGTGAAATAGAAAATATGCAAAAGACGAAATAGTGAAATGAAAAAACGCCGAAAAAAATGAAAAGAAAACACGTGGCAAGAAACTCGCCATTTTATAAAACCCGTTTTGGACTTTTATTAATTTTTTTTAAAGACTTGTCTGAAAAAGGTGTTTGGCATTGAGTTACAGATATAAGAATTTTAGGATAGGATATTTATGGTTAATTCATTATAATGAAAATATAAAAAATAAATACTGTTCATGTTAAACAGTACAGGACAATTATCTCTAATATATTATAGCGAATTTATTTTAATTTTCGTTGGTGACGCAATGCTCTATTTTACAGTAGATTTTAACACGAGCCCCAAGTAAGCTGGAGGTCAGATCACGCCTTATTTGGCTCCTCTTGAAATCCTGGAGAAAAAAAATATATATATATATATATATATATATACATATATATATATATATATATATATATATATATATATATATATATATATATCTGGTTTAATCATGAAAGAAATGCAGGCACGATACTGCTTTTTGGAATTAACCTTCTAGTTCAAAGGATCAAAAGTGTTAGTCTGCTTGATATCGGAAACTATCCATGTAGTACATATGAAGATTTGGCCTCCTACCACCCACCCCCTTGGAAAACATGATTTACAATGCCTATACAAACCGACAAACTATCCTTCACATCTGCATTAATATCACTATTTAATTCAATCACGTCACACTGCATAAACGAGATATAATATCTATTTAAAAAAAACACACACACACATTGTCTTCCATTTACGTGTGTGTGTTAACCAAATCAACATTCAAACGTTGGCGTTACATGAAGAATCAATTAGCATTGTTACTATTATCATGACTATATTACTATCATCATTATCATTCCTCAGCCATCAGACGTAGATGAAAACGCGAACAGAGTCAAGACAGTCACAGAGAACGGGGCCGAGACGCCTACGCCTGATTATCCCACCGCCACACAGGAGAATCCTTGCTCCAGTTAGCTCGGCTGAAACGACTTTGGCGACTGAGTGATGAGTCGACTGCAGGACGTTGCTGATTTTAAAGGCCGCATCTTGTCCTTGAACGACTTTTCTTCGTCTTCTTCTTTTCTTCTTCATCTTCTTCTTCTTCTTCTTCTTCTTAAAAATTATAATAATAATAATAATAATAATAATAATAATAATAATAATAATAATAATAATAATAATATGCACGATCCCAAGATCCTGAAAAGGAATCTAGAAAAACTAGAGGCTGAAGTAGCTCCGGGCCTCATGCAGAAGAGTGTGATCCTAGAAACGGCACACATAGTAAGAAAAGTGATGGACTCCTAAGGAGGCAGGATGCAACCCGGAACCCCACACTATAAATACCACCCAGTCGAATTGGAGGACTGTGATAGAGCAAAAAAAAAAAAAAAAAAAAAATAAATATTATTATTATTATTATTATTATTATTATTATTATTATTATTATTATTATTATTATTTCTCCTTAATAATAATAATAATAATAATAATAATAATAATAATAATAATAATATATTATTATTATTATTATTATTATCATTATTATTATTATTTGACTGTCGTTATGGGGTGAATAAAATGTACAATATATACATCTCTTAGGAGAACAGAAGAGGATACAAATGATAGAATTTAGGCCAAAGCCCAAGCGCTGGGGACTTCTAAGGTCATTCAGCGCTGAAACAGAAATTGACTGCAAAAAGATGTGAAAGGTGTAACAGGAGGAAAACCTCAAAGCAGTTGCGCTATGTATCAGTTGTTAGGAGAAGGTGGAAAGCACGATGGGAGAAAGAGAATACGAACGGAGGTAAAGTAAAATTAATGCAAGGGGATGCCGCTAGGAGCCGAAGCGACGCTGCAAAGATCATTAAGTAATGCCTACAGTGCACCGAATGAGGTGCACTGACGGCACTACCCCTCCACGGTAAATATACATATTTATATATGCGTATAACTGAATCATGAAAACATGAAACGTGATAAACATATAAATTAAGACAGAATTCACGAAGGAAAGTGAAACAATGGAGTACTGCTTCGAGGCCTTTCCACTTTTTTAAGGGTCTGCTTAGTAAAGGACGAGAAGTCGAAAGGCCTCGCAGAGGTACGCCATTGTTTCACTTTCCTTCATTAATTTTGTCTTTATTTCTATATATGTTTGATTTTAAATCAAAAAAAGGTAAAAACGTGATGATTGTACGAACATAGTTACAGCCACGAAGGACTGTCCATTATATATATATATATATATATATATATATATATATATATATATATATATATATATATATATATATATTTAGGTGCTATGACCATGTCTTGGTAATAAGACGAAAGTACATAAGCATCTCGATTGTTTCAATTTTCCTTCGTTGGCTGTAACTTTGTTCGTATCAATATATATATATATATATATATATATATATATATATATATATATATATATATATATATATATATATTACACATACATAGAGAACAAATGGATATCAGCATATATATATGAAAGATATATATTAGCTATGTGACAGGAAAGCTTTAAAGACTCGATGTTTTATATATATACATAAATGTACAATATAATATATACTATACTCTATATATCTATAAGTATATTATAATATTATGTAATATATATATATACTATTTATAGTATATTATAATATATTGTATATATATATATAATAGGCCTAATATACTTTACCCATTATTATACAATATCATTAAAGTCATCACTTGAAGGTGTGTACAAAATGGATAAAAATGCAAATCCACTGCAGTATACACAACATAAATAAATAGTAATTCTTGTCTGTAAATTTTTCAAGATTAACTTAAAAAAAATTCCATAAATTGTTTCAATATTTATTTATCAAATCACGTGAACATCATTACAAAACTGTAAATAATAAACAGTGTCTTGTACAGGACAACGGAATTTTAGCCAACTTAATGAATATTCAAAACATTTACATATATGTATACACTAACAAGCATTTTCAGTCGTTACAATTATTATCATTTTTTTTTTTTTTTTTTTTTGTGGGGGGGGGGGCGTCTATCTCTGTCATTCTGTTCGACTGGGTGCTTTTTATAGTGTGTGGTTTCTATAGAGAGGGGTTTCGAACTGCATTACTATTATTATTATTACTATTACCTCGACGATAAATAACAACATTCTTCTGCCGGAACATTTGCTTCCTTTACAATACTTAGACAATAATATGAACCACACTTGACTCGAATGGGTATGGTGACTCCTACCGAAGTACGGTGAAGAAGAGGATTTTAAAACGAGCCTTACTGGTAATTCGTCTTTTCAGGATGAAACAAATTTCTCTCTCTCTCGCTCTCTCTCTCTCTCTCTCTCTCTCTCTCTCTCTCTCTCTCTCTCTCTCTCTCTCTCTCTCTCTCTCTCTCTTCTGAATGTTATTACGCCATTGAAAATCTTTTATCTCCCCTTTCGAGAAGAAGCAAAAGACATAAATAGATTACCAGCAAGAGCCGCAAGGTTAATTCCACCCATCAGGCAAATAGGTTACCGAAGACGACTAGAGAGCCTAAACATGTATGACCTAGAAACACGACGATTGCGAGGACAACTAATAGAAACATTCAAAATACTGAAAGGCATAACAAAAGTAGACAGTAACCTATTAACATTAAACGAAAACCAGACACGAAATAATGGATTTAAACTAGAAATGAAGAGATACAACACATCCCATTGTGGGAACCTCTTTACATACAAGATATGTGACATGTGGAATAAACTGCCACCAGGAGTTGTAAACAGCAACAGTGTGGAAGAGTTTAAAAGAAAGCTAGACAAAATCATTAGGCCACTGAATGAACAGTAAAATCTGCTCCTACAGATAAGTGAGCACACGATGTCTCCTCGGATGGACTAACCTTTGAGACATCCTAATCCTTGTAACTCTCTCTCTCTCTCTCTCTCTCTCCTCTCTCTCTCTCTCTCTCTCTTTGACTACTGGATGTGAATACGTCATCGAAAGCATCCCATCTCCCCTACATCACATATCACATGCGCCTTCTATAACTCATTACCTCAGCCCCCCCCCTCCCCGTAACATCTGCTATCCGAATTCCGTTAGCTTGGAACAAGGAACTCTGACGCCAGCACCGGCTGGCACGGCAGCCTACGGCAGCAGAGTCAGGCAAGGTGAGATAAGGAAAAGAGAGGAGGCCACGTCGATAACTTTATGAGGAAAAGTGGTGGAGCAATAAAACAAAACTTGTGCTCCGCTGATGTTTCACAAGGACAAAAGCAGTTGCGAAAGGAAAAACATAGTTGCAAGAGAGTAAACGAATGCAAAATCGCGCTGTTGCCTGACAGCGAAATATTCAGTTGTGATAAATACAAGAGGCATTTTTCAAGTTGAAATCTTATATGGAGAAATACATTTGGAATACAAATTATGATCTCGAGGAAAAGTTTTAACTAAGTTGTGTGTACATAATCAAATTCACAAATACACACGAACACAAACACGCATGCACATTTTATATATATTATATATATATATATATATATATATATATATATATATATATATATATATATATATATATATATATATATATATATATATATATATATATACATATATATATATACTAGACACACGCCAGGTGAATCAACAGAACACGTTTAAAAACGAAAGGCAGAGTGCCAAGTACTTTCGTGTATTCAACCATCTTCGGGGCATGTTAAATACTGAAAAGTACTTGGCAATCTATCGTTTCTTTTTAGACATTTCCTGATATCTTTTAGATAGACTGGTTCGCAGTAGTAGGTTTTTTTTCCTAACAGTAGTAATTATGACTTGGACCATCGACGGATGATCTCTCTTGTTTGTCGCTTTTCCACAAGTTGAATTTCAGCAGAGATCTTTCACATTCACAGTTGATCCCTGGTCTCCCTTATCTGCCGAGAGACACCAGCTTCGCTGAACAGCAGAAGCACCAATATGCAGTAAATGAGTCTCGCTGTAGAACTTCTCAGTTCCAGAGGTCCTTTATGCCTGACACCCGTTGGACTGTGGAAATTCCAGCCTCCCAGAGGATGTCGTGGAATCGGAACTTCTTCAGAAGTTTAAGCAAAGATGCAATGCATTCCTAACCTAATACTATTCCTCTTGCATTTTGATACATTTTCAACTATATATTTTTTTTCTCTTAATAAGTGAGATCTTTCTGATTTTCCCTGTACCTCCTCCTATTTCTTTTCAATGAACATCATAGCATTTGGAAGCTTGAAATCTGAGTTAATGGATGCTGTGGGCTATTTCCATATGAATAGGTTTCATTTGTAGAATAATATACTACTGTATATATATACTATATATATATATATATATATATATATATATATATATATATATTTATGCATGTATGTATATATGTTTGTGCTTTTATGTGTGGGTGTGTGTAAAAACCCAGATATATATCCTCATAATAGATTATTTATTATACCTTGCAAATACTTACACGCCTACAGAAGACATAAGGAATTTTCCAGGTATAGTGAATTCTGTATTATGTAGGCTCTATGTAGCGTAATGTGTATGTATACACCACACACACACACATGTATGTATATATATATATATATATATATGTAAATATCAGTATGTCTAAGTATCTATATGTGTATGTTTGTATGTGTGCGTATGTGTATGTATTATACATGTATATTATTCAGCAGATTAACCCTATCCATATAGAGCAAGACCACAGGACCCCCTGACTTGAAATTCAAGCTTCCAAAGAATATGGCGTTCATTAGGAAGAAGTAAGAAGCGTAAAGTGAAATACAGAAAGAAGAGATCCCATTAATTGAAAAAAATAATTAATAAATAGATAAAAATGTATTAACTGCAAGGAGAACACTGTTAGGGTAGTAATGCACTGCATCTTCGCTAGAACTTCTGAAGTTCAATTGCACGACTTCCCTTGGGAGGCTGGAAGTTCCACAGTCTAACGGTGTGAAGAATAAAGGATCTCGGAACTGAGAAGTTCTACAGCGAGGCATATTGACTGCATACTGGTGCTTCTGCTGTTCAACGAATCTGGTTGCTCTCGGCAGATAAGAGGGACCAGGGACCAACCGTGAATGTGAAAGATCTCTGCTGAAATATAACTCGTGGAAAAGTGACAACCAAGAGACCATCCGTCGATGGTCCAAAGAACCAAGTCATAACTACTGCTATAGGAAACAGAAACCAACCACCACGAACCACTCTATTTAAAGAGAGATCAATCTCTGGCAATACATCTCTGGCAGAAGCAGACATCAACACCGGAGAACAGTATTCAAGTCAAGGGAGAACAAACGACCTTCATACAGGTTGCACTGATTTGATCACTGTTATAAATACACGAGGCCTCACGTACAATGCCTAACTTTCATGTGGCATTTGGTGAAATTGTCATTAGCCGTTTCTCAAAAGTAAGATGTGAGTCAAAATTTAGACCTAGAATAGTTAAAGCTTCGAACTCATTCAGCAAAGTCCCATCCACCACAAGGGAAGGATACGGTGGAAAATCTGTATGAGATAATATATTAAAATATATTTATATATATACAAACACACACACACCACACACACACACACACACACATATATATATATATATATTATATATATATATATATAATAATAGGTAATATATATATACAATATATTTACGTGAATGTGAAAATGAGTGCATAAATTTGCATTAACGTACACAGTATGTGAACACACTGATTCCTTTTTAGTGCAACACATCTTTGATAGCTGAGAACAAAGCGAATTATTTAAACTATGAAATTTAGCCATTTTGTAACATGTATGCATATGTCTTCTGAGTCAATGCCAGTGGAATGTATCCTATTTCTTTGTGCCTGTTTAAAATACATTTCCCTTTCTTGCATTTATTGCAATTTCGAATTCATTGAACGCATCCCACTTTGAGTATATTTTTCTGAGGCATATTGTTCATATATGGGCTTTGTGTTCAGTCATTTTTTTCTAAGTGCCATCACTGAATTATTTTTTTTATCTAATGCAGAAACAACGCAGATTTAATAATATGGAAATACACGTCGTAGACGTTGTGTTATTTGGTTAAGTTACTCCTTTTAATTTAGGATTTCTCGTTTTCTTTGAGATCATGAGTCATCTTGCAATCAGACTCCGTTTTCTATACTTTTATGAATCGTGCGATTTTTCATCAATAACCTACTCTAATCTGTAAACAAATATAAGTAATGGATGTTTTGAAAGACAAAACAATAGCACCGGAGAAAATATTTTCTATGTTTGAGCAAAACAAATCGAACTCTCCTCCAATATTAGCAATCATAACATAATCCAGCAAGCGCAACATAATTATGTGCGATAAACGTCTCTGCTTTTCTTTCGTAAATTAACTTGCTATTTCTGGAACACACGGCCACAGTTTTCAGTCTGCTATTTAAACATGCGCTTGGGAAAGGGCGTTAAGCAAAAGATAACGAGGCCATTAAGGTTTCCCATTTATCTACAAAACACTCGCTCACTAAGAACTGTAGAGAAGCTTTTAAAATCCCAATATTTCCGATAAAAAAAACTTAGATAAAGCAGAGTAGATGCTTGACTTTTTTTTTTTTTTTTTTAATCTGTCTGGCTTCAGTTTCCTTCTCCTGACTAATCAATTACCTTAAACACCTCCCAAACTTTGTTTCTCTCACTTCCATTGAATCCATAATATATATATATATATACACACATATATATATATATATATATATATATATATATATATATATATATAATATATATATATATCTTATCCTTCTTCCTCAACATTCGAGTGAATCAAAATATTTCGTTGCTTCTTCACTCACTGTGGTATTCGCTGCTCCTACTTCCTGGCCCCGCAGGAGGTAGTGCCATCAGTGCACCTCATTCGGTGCACTGTAGGCATTACTTAAGGTTCTTTACAGTGTACCTTCGTCCCCTAGCTGCAACTACTTTCATTCCTTTCACTGAAGCTCCGTTCATATTCGTTTTCTTCCATCTTACTGTCCAGCCTCTCCTAACAATTGTTTCATAGTGAAACTGCGACGTTTTCCTCCTGGAACACCTTTCAAACCTTATATTGTCAATTTCCGTTTCAGTGCTGAATGGCCTTAGTTGTCCCAGTGCTTGGCGTAATGGCAAAAATCTATATAAATCAAAATCAAATCCTACTTCCTGGCTATTTCACTAGACTATGCACCTTCTCTCCTCCACTACCCATGATGACACCTTATCACAACTCTGTGTACTTTTCTCGTCCAAAATGAGGACAATATTCAAGTACACTGTATGTTTGTTTGCATTTTCTGGTTGAAGTGTGACTGTTGATAGTGAAGTTCCGTATCAGTAGACTACCCTCAACTCATCAAATGCTTCAGGGTGTCAGCCCTTTTGATATTATTATTATTATTATTATTATTATTATTATTATTATTATTATTATTATTATTATTATTATTATTATTATTATTATTAAAAATATGAACACTATTCATTTGGAACAAACCCACAGGAGCCATTGACTTGAAATTAAAGCTTCCAAAGAAATGAGCAAGATGTAAGAGGCGGTAAAGGGAAGTACATCAAGAGGAGATCTCACTTATTAAAAAAGTAAAAATGAACAAATCAATAAATATAAAAAAAAGTGTATAAAAATGCGAGGAAGAGAATAGTATAAGGAAAGTAATGCATTGCATCTTCGCTTGACCTTTTGAAATTCCAATTGCACGACATCCTCAGAGAGACTGTTCCTTATGCCAGCACGGGCTCTTGCTCCTAGAGCAGCCCGTAATCGATAGATAGTTTCATAAAAACTCTAGTATGGCCTATACCAGAACATTTTCAAAATATCCCACAGTTAACCATTCTACATCTACATAAGTCTTTGAGTAAATTAAACTGTAAATTACATTCGGGATTGGAATTGATATGTGAGGTCATTCAGAGCTGAAAGGGAAACCAAGAATAAAAGACTTTAAAGTGTAACATGAGTCAACCATCACAGTTGCATCATGCAAACATTGTTAGGAGAGGGTATAGTAAGATGTAAGATGGAAAAAAAGGTAATATATACGGAGGTACAGTAAAAGGAATGAAAAGGGTTGCAAACTAGGGGCCGAAGGTACTCTGCAAAGAACCTTAAGTAATGTCTACAGTGCACCGCGTGAGGTGAGCTGATGGCACTACATCCCTACAGAGTGTAATTACATTCGAAATTTATTTTCAACGATGCCCTAATAATGCATCACGCCTAAAAAGCTGTCCCAGCTAAACACTACATGATAATATTGTTGATGTATGAAGAAGTTTGATAAAACTGAGGTATTATACTCAATATGTTGCTTTCTAGATAGTAAGATATAACTTTCTGGCGCTCATTCATTTGTGAGAATGCAAATATTTACGGGATTACAAACAGACGATCTTCTGCTCCGCTTATGAGTAAATGTTGATTAAAGCTGTCTTCATCTTCTAAGCACAATCCACATTCCGAATCTCCGCTTTCACTCAGGATATTTATTCATGGCTACAAAAGTAAACAATGGAAATCCTAACTTTGCTGATTTTATTTGGTCCGTGCTGACTTCGAGAGCGAGGGTGCGTTTCTGAGAAGGCATTCTCAAACGATAGCAAAATGACACAAAAACTCAAAAATTGTTTCAGACTAAATACATTTCAAAGTTTGCAAACTTTATTAGTAACTTACAATTGACATAATTGAATATATCTGCCTTCAATTTCATTAGAAATAGACATCGCTGTCCCTTTCATACCCTGTCTTTCAATCGTACGTAACGGACACTTCGTCATAAGACGCAAGTGAACGTTGCCGCCACCTGAACCGATCCCGCCCTTTTCCCTCCGTTCCTTTAATGTAGGTTAGCCGGAGGTTGTACATTGCAAGGCATCTGGTGAGTAAGGTAAACACAACCACCGCTTACCGAAGTTCCTTTGCCCCCCATATCTCATGGCCATCCAAAACAAGAAACCTAATGCCCCTACTATACCCTAGGCCCCGACTCAATCCCGCCCACCCCTGTTATCACGCCCTTTCGGCTAACCCCAAAAGAGGAGCAGTCATGGTTGGCCGCCTGAGTCTCGCGCCTACAACTGTCCGGGAAGAAGCGTTCTCTTCGCCGAGTGGTCGGTTTTCTGGCCGCACAATCGGGCGATTTGCGAAGCGTTCTTTGCGAATGACATCATCACGGGAACTTTTATTTCTTGGTTAATCTTATTTCATTAGTGCTAGAAAAGAATCTTATGCAGTTTAACTTGACTTCTACCTGTTAACGTGAACCGATAAAATGCATAAAATTAGTTAGTACGTTATTCGTGCTTTACATAAAAAGGGAAATTATGCAAATGATACGTTCATCGCAGGAATATTTTGACGCTAAAATATTGAAAAAATCAAAATTATAAGAAGATGAAGGCTGTTATGTCCCAACAGGTGTTCAAAGTTGATTAACAAACCTGTACATCTTCACATACAGATGTGCTGTGGCAATGTTAATGACAACTTCAGAAATATATGAGGAGGAAGTTGATGTTTTCCCATCCAAATCAATCATAGTTAAAAATAACGGAAGAGATTCGTGACATGTTGTTATAGGTGAATTAATAAACGATGTTCCACAGTTAAAAGTAAACGCATAAAGTGAAAACGAAAGAGAGCACACACCGCCATATTACCAACACCTGTGCCTTGGCAAGTTTGACGGTAATTTGCTCAAAAATAAATCCGAGCAATCGTTAAACCCCAAAAGACATTAAATTTTGCCGTTGAAAAAAAAACTAAATTTACATTAAATGGTCTGACCTAGTTGGCGTAAAGCCGACTCAATCAAATATCAAATGAAAAGTTATCATCAAGACACAGAATCGTAAAAAAGAAAAAAAAAAACTAATAATAGGTTTATAGCCGGAATTACCTCCCATCAATATTATAAGTTCAGGGCTGCCAACATGAACGAGAATCTTTGCTGGCATGAGGCAGCCTTCATCTAAAAGCGAGAAGCTGACTTCCCCATAGGGACTGATTTTCCTGACGACAACGAAGAAGAAGACCAAGACCAGAAAGAATAAAAAGAGATGGAGTTTGGAAACCGTAGAAAATCGATGTGGTATGTCCTGCCCGACGATCTAGAGGGCCTGGTGACTGCCAGATTTGGGGAGGATTTCGAGCTCGAGAGGAAATCGCAGACGGTAAATAATGAAGAGGTTCTCGTTGGTTAGGAGCAAAGAAAATCGCTTAAAGATTGTTATCGGTGTTTTCTAGGCCTGAAATTATAATTACTCAGGCAGTCATAATTATGGTTTCTGTAAGATTAAGCCCCAACTATTCACTTCATCAATTTCCTAACACTCTCTAGGTTATGATCATTCTTATATAAGCACTTCCGACGGACAGCAAATATGTGAGGATGTTCTTAATTTCCCAAGTGGGATTCGAATCCATGCATGTCAGATTAGATTGAGGCTGTCGTACCCGCAATGCTCCTCGAATCTCACCCGTAGAGGTAAGAGTTTCTTAATACAGCAGGACACCTTTGATCTTTATGGGGTAATATCCAAGTTTTGGCCTTTTGGTTCATGGCAAGGCTTTGGGAATGGAACTGGTACCCCCATGTATGTATATATGTACGTATGTTTGCATGTGTGTACAAACAAACAAACACACACACACACATATACAGATATATAGATATATATATATATATATATATATATTATATATATATATATATATATATATATATATATAAAACCGATTTAATGAAATATACCAAACTTAAAATAAAGGTAAATATTCAGCAAAGTGGGAAAGAATAAAAAAAAAACGAAAAACCTAAAAACCGCAGAAAGGGACAAACCCCACATTGTTTGTCTTGTTCCCACACAAGTTAAATCACAGGAACGCCAGGGTGCCACGAAGGTGCCACGGGTGCCAGATCTCGTTACAACCTTTCGCCACACACACACACACACACACACACGCACACAACTCGCTACACTGCTCATGACCTTCGGACAGAAGACAATGCATAGTATTGAAAATATCGAATCTTTGTTATTATTATTATATATATATATATATATATATATATATATATATATATATATATATATATAATATCTCATTACAGTCACCCTATTCGACTGGGTTTTTAGTTGAGAACAAACCGCTATTAATTGTTCACAGGTGTTTACACGACTTACGTTAATTTCATGAGTCATCATAACTTTGGTTCTGACACCTCATGATTATTCTGGCCGTCAAAAGCCGTTGACTTGGAATTGGGTTATTTTGGTTCGTCTAGGAATCAAACTAGATACACATGTATTCGATTACACCTGGCGTATATATCTTATATTTATATATATATGAATTATATATATATATATATATATCGTATATTAGATATGGAATAGAACAGAATATATAAATTAGCCGAACGGCCAAGTACTGGAACATATGAGGTCACTCAGCGCTGAAAGGGATATTGGCAGTCAAAAGGTTTGGAAGGTGTAACAGGAGGAAAACCTTGCTGTTGCACTATGAAACAATTGTTACTATGAGATTCAGGGTCTCTGTAACACGGTTTTTTGGACTTTGCTCCTTGTCAAAGCATCGGATGTAGCTGAAAGTTGACATATGTATATTTTACAACCACACACAAATTTTGTCAGCATTATCAATAACCTAAACCCGATAGTTTTGATTTTTATAGAGTAAAAATGATCTAACCGACGCCATGGCCAATGATTACGAGCCAAGAGTCGAAAAACATTCATTACGTAAGCAAGGTAAACAAACACCTTTTGACTAAATGTTGCCCCGCCCATCCACCAGACAGAAATGCCATCGCTCTGAAACCCAAAGACTTTATGAATGGCGGAACGATACATAGATTGTGTGGGTGGGGTATCAGTGCTAGCGTAGTAATACTACTGTAGCATAGTGCCGCAACGTATAGCAGTAATATACATGAATTAAACGTTTAGACCAACTGCTGGGATCCTTGAGGATCATTTAGCACTTCTTACAACTACTCGAGAAATTAGTTTTTATAGCCAGAAGTTAAATTTTCTAATCCAACAATGCCCATAGTAGCCTTCAGTGTTATCCTGAATTATAACGAGGCGAAAGTGGGTGGAGCCTCATGAAGTCACCATTCTGACGATCATTATTGGTGAAGGTTTAAAGCCAATATACGGTACCGGCTATTTTTTTTCAGTAAATAGGTAGATAAGCCAATAAATAAAAATTGCTTGACATTCGATATAGCAGTTATCAAATCAAGCTTGTCTACTATGTTTTTGGTAATTACTAAATATTCCCTACATCTTGTCAATCTGATTGTGACCTATAAAGTAGGCTGTAATTTCTTTGGAAACTTATTTTGGGAGTTAGACTAATAATCGAAGTGTTTTTTGTATTTATTAACATATTTTGTGGTTGTTTCATTATACAATTATCAGTGGGGGTTCAGTTTTTTCATAAAGGTGTACTGCTTTGCTTGTATTTAAATTGTATGTCATTGTTGCCAGAGGTTTAGCCTTCGTTACGTATAGCCAATCATCCATCGAGAAAGAGGGAAGAAATGATGTCATAAGTTACGTAACGAGTGCGTTCGAAACCTTTTCTCTGAGTAAGTTGGCCCGTCTTTCAAAAAAGGTCACTCTTACATTATAAGTACCAAATTTATTCAACCTACGTAGTGCAGAATACACTCAAAATCATGTGTTGATATAATATGTATTCTGAATAAGCGTTATATTTATGAATGCATAGATAAAAAGTTATTGCGAAAAAACCGTGTTACAGAGGCCCTGAATCTAGTAGTAGGAGAGAGTGGAAAGTCAGATGAAGGAAAGCGAATATGAACGGAAGTAGCGTAAAAGGAATGAAAGAGGTCGCAGCTAGGGGCAGAAGGGACGCTGCAAAAATCCTGAAGTAATGCCTACTGTGCACAAAGTGAGGTACACTGACGGCAATATCCCTCTACGGAACCGACACACACACAACACACTCATATATTATATATATATATATATATATATATATATATAGATATATATATATATATATATATATATATATATATATATATGCTTAAATAATCACAGTAGATGATGCACGTGACTTCATTAAATAAGCGAATGCCACAGGAGAAAATGATAGTCAGAAATCCAAGCGCTTTCGTCTTTACTAAGGACATTGTCAAGGAGTGAATGAAATACAATTGGAGAGAAAGGTCTCAGGTACACAACAAGATCAAGAATACCGGATGGTTAATTGTCAAAAGGGTGAAAATTAAAAGCGATAATCCAGGTTTGTGACCGTGTGATAGCCAATAATCCTGGATTACCTCTTTTAATTTTTACCCTTTTGACAATTAATCATCTGGTATTCTTGATCTTGTTGTGTACCTGAGACCTTTCTCTCCAATTGTATTTCATTTGCTCCTTGACAATGTATTAGTAAGACGAAAGCGCTTGGATTTCTGACTATAATTTTCCTGTGGCATTTCGCTTAGCTATTATATTAATAAATATATATTAATTATATATATACTATATGAATATATATATATATAATATGTTTTCGAGTCTTAAGGAGATGTTTAAATGCTAGTGTTACTTTCAAAATGAGTATACCTTCTCGTGTTATTATATATATATATATATATATATATATATATATATATATATATGTATATATACTTGTGTATATATTATATATATATATATATATATATATATATATATATATATATTTATATATACATACATGTATATATACTTGTGTGTGTGTTGTATATATATATATAATATATATATATATATATATATATATATATATATATATATAAGGCAAATGCCACGAAGGTGAAACCACTCCGTTGTTTCACTTTTCCTTCGTGGCATTTGCCTTTATGTATACATTCATTCCGTTCCATATCTTCGGTACTTGGAAAGATGACCACCAAGAATCGTATCACTCAAAAGTAACGCAGAAGCCGTATCCACCCCCCGGGACTGCACAGTTGCCATTTCTTTCCATTCAGAAAGAATTATCAATGACACCTTTTGAGCAGAAGCAAACAAAAGCATATTGAAAGGGTTATGGTATCTGCTAAAAAAAGGGTTCTAAGTGCTTGGAGTTGGCAGAAAATACTCATATTTTTAGAAATATTGTAAGATCACGAAACGAACGTCCGTAGTATAACAATCTTCACCTCTTCACTCTCATCATTGCCATAAATAGGACTAAAAATATCCCACTTTTAAACACTCCCACCACCTCAGGGCACAAAGTGATCTACACAGCGTCGGAGTTTCAAAGAGCAGAATGGCCCATTTGCAAAGTCTTTGAAATGTTCGTCTCGCGTTAAAAAAAAAAAAAAAAAAAAAAAACCCCCCACTGATGGACGTGTATATCGCTCCGAATATTCTTCGCCCTCTCTTTCGTGTGGAGACAGGTACCAGACAGGTAGATTTTACCGGGTTTTCTGTAGACTTTTTTTTTTTTTTTTTATGTCCATATCATGTCTCATTTCCTCTTTTCTTTTTTCTTTTTTTTTTGTCATATGGACTTTTTCGTTTTGGACTTTACTGAGAAATTAATATTTTTGTAATTGTTTGTTTTGACTGGATGCCGATTTTCAATAATAATATAATAATAATAATAATAATAATAATAATAAAACCCAAGTGGATCTTTTTTGCTTGTCCGCCCCGGGTGGGGGCGAGGTAGGTAGAGGATCGGGAGGACACGGGAGACATGACACATCCACCCTCCTTCTACAAACCCGTGTGTCCACCCCAGGGGGGATGGGGTGGGAGACCGGGAGGGTAGGGGAGACATGAAATATCCACCCTCCTTCTGAAAACCTGTTTGTCCGCCCGAGGTTGGGGTGAGGCAGGTTGGAGTTTGGGAGGGTCGGGGAGACAAGAAGGGCAGCGCCGGGTTCCAACGCAACGTTACGAGCGCCATCAAGCTCGTATTAATAATAATAATTGTTGATATAAACAACTAAAGGACCCAAGGCAATATATGTTTAATTAACGATTTACCACTCATACTCAGAATTATAGACTCATAATACTATGACTACTATTAATATTATAATCAATTCAACCCAATTATAAAACTATATTAATGTATTTGTACCAGACTTTTTTAAAGCGTTGCGAGCTTTTCTGCAAGTCATCTTTGTCTTGCTAATTTCCGTTTCAACTACTCTGACTGACAATTTCCGGGTCAGTAAAGATACAAGATCAACGTTATTCAAGAATGTGAGAACGTAAGTGATTTACGAAAAATAAAAACAAGAACCAGGTCACTAGGAACTGAAATTAAGAAGAAAATGCAACTGAAATCAACTTTGTTGTTTCTATCAAGCGGATTTATTGGATTAGTCCCTTGGGAAAACAGGTATGACAATGATTATCCTTGCTCTGAGAGAGAGAGAGAGAGAGAGAGAGAGAGAGAGAGAGAGAGAGAGAGAGAGAGAGAGAGAGATACTGTACTGATATCCAACCCAAAATTTTTCCTAAAAATGAGACAGCTAGTAAAAAATAAAAACAATCATCCATACAAACAAAGAGACCGTAAATTATGATCAAACCAAAACTCCCGGTTTTAAGATTCACGTAATAACAAAGGAAAGCGCTGTCAACTCATCTTACAGCTTCCCCTCTGGTGACGAGAAAACAGGAGAGTCTGCCCGAACCCAATAGAAAACGGGACAAAGGACGAGTAGCCACGATTATCTCCTGACAAGTAAAACGCGACCAAATAATCGCCGATAATTCTTTTACACTTTCTTTTCAGTTCATTTAGTCTCATTTCTTTCGCATTTCTCTCATTTTCTTTACATAGAAGCATAGGTATGCCATCCAACAACCCACCTGAAAACTGACGTATTCATATATGTAAAGCAATTTTGTCTGGTATATATACCTATTCAAATGTCTACGTATGTATCAAGCGCGTGCGTTAAATTATATTAGTATGTATAAACTCTGCAACCAAGTATGTATTTGCAATCTGCAATTGCTTATGTGTATTTAACTAACAATTAAAGTGAAAGTATTCAGTCAACGACAATGTGGCTAAAAGATTTGTGTGGGATGGATTTCCATGTGGATCTGAGAGAGAGAGAGAGAGAGAGAGAGAGAGAGAGAGAGAGAGAGAGAGAGAGAGAGAGAGCTTAGCTAAGATTTCAGACGGGGGTGGTGGCCAAAAATTGATCTTCACTAACATTCTATCAATTGCTTTATGCAAGTTCGTTGAATTCGCCTGCATTTATTGTCACAAAAAAGACTTGCTACGACAAATGATTGCAGATAGTAACGTAATAGTCACATTTCTTAATTATTACTCTTCACACACAAAAGGATTTCTTCAGACAAATTACTATAGATAGTATCGTTAAAGTTAAAATATTTCACCCTTAGGATTTCCCAAAATTAACTGTTTACCCTTGACAAAATAAAAGGAGAGAGACACTAGCCGGCCCCGAACTCCCCACTCATCCCACCCTGGCTACGCCGATAAGAGTGACAGAGAGAAAGGCAAACACTCAATAAGAAATAAAGAAACTAGCCTAATATTCTAATCGTAAAATGTTCAACAGACACTGATAACTTAAAAATATCAGATTCAGTAGACATCCCGCTAAGAATTTAGTTCATACATCAGTAATAAAACAACCATGAAATTTTATAATTAAGTTGCTATATTGGTACAAAGACAGAACTCAATTTTAATATTAAAAAAAATAACTGTGAAGTTTAAATATTTACAATCACATCATCCATCAAGAAAGACACAAAGTTGTGATTGTTGAGAGATTTGACTGACTCTCTCTCTCTCTCTCTCTCTCTCTCTCTCTCTCTCTCTCTCTCTCTCTCTCTCACACACACACACCGGGAGTCCAATGCTATACATAGTTTAAGTCATTTTTCATTACCACTCCAAAGTACGAAAATTTAGTTGTCACTACAAACTTATTTATACGTTACTAAAATTACTATTTTAGAAATTAGATATTGCAGTCAAAGATAAAAAAAAAGAAACATCCTTTACATTCCACACGAAATATAAAAGTTTTTATAATATCTAATTTAATAAGAACTAAACCTTTTATTTACATGATGGATTCTCTTTTGACTATTTACCCAATGTCCGAAGTACCTTAAGAGTCGAAACATGCAGGTCAGCAATTGCATAGGAAAGCAATGTCGAGTCAAATGATTGGGAAATGCTAATCTATATATTTTCTTTATTTCAGCTTTTATGCACGGTTTTGTGGATTTTAAGTCCTTGGTAATAATGACTCCAAGGTCCTCCTGTTCTACACTATTTATGTTGCTATATTGATACATAGACGAAACTACTAATTTTAATATTAAAAAAATAACTGTGAAGTTTACATGTTTACAATCACATCATCCATCAAGTAAGACACAAAAGTTGAGAGAGAGAGAGAGAGAGAGAGAGAGAGAGAGAGAGAGAGAGAGAGAGAGAGGTGGACATAGTTGTTGCTATTTTGAAGAGATCTTGCTCCGACATGACCCCGCCCCCACCAACCCTACATTCCAAATCTCCTCAACAAAGAATTGTGCAGGTGAGAGAAAAAAATAAAAAAGGAGACGTAGAAAACGGGAGGGAGGGACATAAGGAGGGGGAGGGGGAGGGAGAAAGAGTAGGAGGAGGGGGAGGAACGACGTAAAGAATGAGAAAGAGAGAGAGAGAGGGAGATCCACTGGAGACTACCAGAGCCACTGGTGGCCACTGTCACTTTCTGCGAGAGGCAGACGTGTGGTCTTCTTCTTCCTCCTTCGTCATCTTCCTCTTCCTCTTCCTCTTTTTTCTTCGGCCCGGTTCTCGTTGTTGACATCAGGTGTTCATTCGAACGTCAATTCGACGCACGATCGTCGCATCCCGAGGAGTGTCTCTAGTGGATGTCGTGTCATCAAAAGTGATGTTTAAAAAAAAAGAAAAAAAAAAAACTGTAGAACGAAGTATACCAGCCAAGTGTTCCGCTTGAAAACTGTGTTTGTTAGCGGGTTGACGCGCTAATTGTGCGCGAAATTAGTGTCTGTTACAGAGATTCATGCCTTTTGGTGTTTCAAGAATCTTATTGTGAACCCGTAGTGTTAGTTAATCCATAAATGTCCTGCTGTAGTACTAGATTTTAAAGTATTTAGATGCATTGTGAAATCGACCTAATTCTATAGTTTTATGTGCTTGTGTGTGGCCACTCCTTCCTTTTAATAAAGTGCATTTAAGAATGATTTCTTCTCATCAAATTCTTCTAACTTTAACATTCCACTTCGTATTTTCTTTATTTCACTTTTCCATCTGACGAAATGATCTGTTACTTCAGATCAATCCACACACATTCTGACGCATGTTGTGCCATCTACAGTTCTGACATAGTACAATCTAAACATATCTCATGATTTCCTTTGCTTGTCGTATTACTTTTACAGAAAGAAGTGGCCACAAAACCAATATTGTGTATTAGAAAAGGTAGTTAGCACGAGTAGCCCCTGAGTAGTGAACTAGTGGTGACTCGTGATTACTTCCTGTAGTGTAACTAGTGGACGGCAAACATGGAAGTCTGGGATCAGATTTTGCAAGGGGCCACCGAAGCTCTCGATCCAGGAGTCGTGTCCACGTCGAGGCGGAGGACGGTAAGGCTTCCAGAATGCTGTACGTCTTC
The DNA here is from genome assembly GCF_015104395.2 of Macrobrachium nipponense. Taxonomy (NCBI): domain Eukaryota; kingdom Metazoa; phylum Arthropoda; class Malacostraca; order Decapoda; family Palaemonidae; genus Macrobrachium; species Macrobrachium nipponense. The sequence continues at coordinate 75,323,993 of NC_087211.1, read as the reverse complement.
TCAATCCGATTAAATTAAGGAGTCTTTCACTTCTGAGTTTCTCAGCTACATCTTTCAGCCTTCCACTTCTGATTCCCAACTACATCTTTCAGCCTCCCACTTTTAATTATCTTAACTACCTTTACCTTTAAGGCCCCCATACACTGAACGATTATATGAACAACTGTCTGAACGATTGTCGTTATCGACACACACACACACACACACACACACACACTATTCAGACAGTATGAACGATCTCCGCACCGATTTCAGTCTGAACAAAGATTTTATCTCGGGAAGACATGGCATCATCTCTAAAAGAGACGCGCGCGATAGCATTATGTCGGCAGACAAACCCATACATTGTACGACCTGTGTATGACAGACGCACGGTCTAGATACATATATCTGGACCGTGGACAGACTTAAGTCACAAGCCAGCAACCTGGTCTTCACAGATTCCCACCGAGGTCGTTCAGACACGAAACTCCGCCCACTTTTGCATTCAGACAAGTCCATACACAATGTTTTTCCGAACGATACAGACAATCGTTCAGTATATGGGGCCCTAAACTTCCACTTTCAGGATTCTTCCACTTCAGAGTTTGCTATCTAATTTTATTCTTCCACTTTGAAGATTCCACCATTTCAGAGTTTCCACTTCAGGGCAAAACTTCTTTTATTCATCCACTTGAAGGGTTCTTCCATTCTTCCACTTTATGGGTTCCTCCCTACTTCCCTTATTATCCACTGCAAGGCCCTTCACCATTACTTTCCTTTTTTCAGTGGCAGGCTGACCGACCATTTCTGACAGTCTTACACAGTTGGAAAGGTCATAATGACCACTTGTTTCTTCTTCTGCTTCAAGGCTACCAACATCTCTAATTCATCTAAATAACTTTTTGCCTGTTAATTCTTCCAGTCTGAGACATACCATACCAACCACTTTCTTTGCTCTTCCATTTCAAGGTAAGGCATACTAACTTCTTGGTTAATTCTAGTTCAAGGCTTATTTACCACTTCTTTTACTCTTCCACTTGAAGGCTGACCTACAACTTCTATTTTACACGGTCTCAAAAGTGACCCGTTCTTAGTTACGTGACCACCTCTATTAAGGGGGAATTTCTGGTATGTTGTAGATACACTTTTATATGCTTTATTCATTTACACAGACACACACACACACACACACATATATATATATATATATATATACTTTCTACGTGACTAAATCTTTTACTTAAAATTACAAAGAAACAGAAAGAAGAACATATTCGTTGGCGTTATTTGGTCCTGGGTTTAACCATTAAAGTGTAGAGGTGAATATATGCAAAATCCAAAGGGCATGACTGATGTGCCCAAGCTGGAAAATTTTTTATAAAAATTCACAGATATGTAATAAACAAACAAAAGACTTGTAAAACGGACGAGAGAAAGAGAGAAATGAGGAACACTCCATCGCTTATTTATTTATTCTAAATTTGCTTTAAACATCCGGAAGGTCTTTTATAACTCAACATCTGGCAACAGTCAATGTCTCTGCCTCACCCTCGTTCTTAGCCTCAAGGTTGATTATGACTTCCACAAACAAATCTTTTCTTTGTTTCTTAGTTTCTTAGCTGGCACCCCCCCCCCCCCCCCCCCCCCCCCCGCCACCCCCGCGCCAAACCCCTCACCCGTCCTCCCGGCACCTGGTTTGTTGTCAGACTTGTAATGCTTAACAGAATCTTGCTTTTGGATTTGATATAATTTGGCGAAAATATATAATATAGTATACTTCGATCGAACCTACTCAAAGAAAGCGAAAATGAAATCTGTATCTTGAAATCATACTTTCAAATTGTTTGTAATTATGCATACGAGAGATTTCATTCCAATGCGAATGATTAGTCATGAAAACAGTTAAAACAGAATCTGCATTAAATCATAAGAAAAGGAATATTTTAAAAGCCCAGACAAAGTTTTTAATCAAGAATAAATATCGAATCATTAAGTACGAATATTTATAAAGCTAAAAACAAACAGATTAAAAAGGTTTTTAATCAAGAATAGTAATTTAATAATCAATAAAGGGAATTTCAAAAACTAAAACATACAAGTTTTTAATAAAGAATATGCATTAAATCATCAATAAGTAATATTTTAAAGGTTAATACATACCGATAAAAACTTATTCAAGACTATGCATTTACCATTAATGAAGAATAGTAATTTTAGATAATACATCCGATTAAAAAACTTTAAACATTTACCATTAATGAAGAATATATTTTAAGCTAATACATGCCGATTAAAAACTTTAACAATAATATGCCTTACTTAAACAACTGGGACTCGTTTAAAGCAGACTTTAAAAGAATATTCTTTATTGTTCTTTTTTTTCTATCAAGTAGCGTCTTTGGCTTTTACACAATCTGTTGTACAGAATAAATAATAATAATAATAATAATAATAATAATAATAATAATAATAATAATAATAAAATAATAATAATGCAGAAGAGCGTGCTCCAAGAAACAGCGCACATAGTAAGAAAAGGAGGCAGGATGCAACCCGGAACCCCCACTATAAATACCACCCAGTCGAATAGGATGGCTGTGATAGACAACAACAATAATAATAATAAAAATAATTAATAATAATAATAAAATAATAATAATATTAATATTAATTATTATTATGTTATATTATTATTATTTTATATTATTTATTATTATTATATTATGATTATTATTATTTATTATATTATTATTTATTATTATTATTCCTGAAAAGGAACCTAGAAAAACTAAAGGCTGAAGTAGCTCCAGGACTCATGCAGAAGAATGTGATCCTAGAAACGGCGCATATAGTAAAAAAAAGTGATGGACTCCTAAGGAGGCAGGATGCAACCCGGAACCCCACACTATAAATACCACCCAGTCGAATTGGAGGACTGTGATAGAGCAAAAAAAAAAAAAAAATAAAAATAATAATAATAATAATAATAATATATTAAATCCCTCATACAAATCTCCTCCACCAACACTGAACCAAATGGATGCTAAATATCTCCTCAATCTTCTTCTCCCGCCTGTGGAGGACAAGATGCAAAGGAAATTCCTCATCGCGCCGAAAAATTAACTTTTTTTTTATTAACTCTTATATAAGTAAGAAACACCTGCCTTTTGTAGAATAAGAATTGTACGACTTTCACGACTTTATCTATTTTCGTAAGCACACCTGATACCCGTAGAATGGGCAGTATATGAGGAAAGTTTTTTTTTATTGTGAAATATATGGCGTTCAAGCTTTTTATTTCGTTTTGAAAGCCCATCTGAGCTTTTAAAACTACGCATCTTATCATCAGTAGGCAGGTATAGTAGGTTATACATCCTGCTTTATTATTACTACAGTATACTAGTACAGTATAACGTTCCTTTGGTTTGTATTTATACGAATCTCATAATCACATGCGTCACTTAAATGACGAAAATATCCGCACTGATATAAGAACAAATATACTCGTATGCTTAAAAATATGTATATACAACGACTGCTTTCAAGAACCTGATGGATTATTCTTATAAAGCAGGTTTTCGAAAGCTCTCGCTGTGTAATATAATTTACACCTATATCAATCTGGATCTTTTCACCAGTAACAATAATAAAACATTAAAACATATAGCACCCTTAATATACTTGACAACATATCAAGAGAGAGAGAGAGAGAGAGAGAGAGAGAGAGAGAGAGAGAGAGAGAGAGAGAGAGAGAGAGAGAGAGAGAGAGAGATCCAAATACACGACAAAAGAAATAAAAATAGCTCACATCTTGAACATAAAACATCGTCAAAGAAACTGCTGTAAATATCAGAATTCAGGCGACTGTTGGTGACACATTCACCTCATTAATATCTGACTTTATTTACTTCCAACTTTATCGGCTTCCTTTTATTTGCCTTATTCACGCTAACGCATGAAGAATGCAATGCCACTTTCATATTTTAAGAAATGCATTCATGAACCGACCACGATTTCGCTTTGGCTTGGGGCTTTCCGGAGTCTATTGAATTACCCTAAACTCTCTGAAGTTATTATTGGAACGAAGCATTTTGAATGATATCAGACTTGTGCTGTACAGGAAGGCATTAAATTCAGAGACAGAGAGAATTAATCACACAAGGAAAAGGTGGAGTTACATTATAATGAACTATACAAAAGTTCAGTCGGGTTTTCCCGGTATTCTTTATTTGTGAACAAATGTATATCTTATTTTCAGAATCTACATCCATTTTGTGTGATAATAATCACCATGCAATCTAGCCTTGAAGTTTGTTTTCCCAGTTATTATTATTATTATTATTATTATTATTATTAATTAATTATTATTATTATTATTATTATTATTATTATTATTAAACAGAATGGTCGTCTGGATGCCGTTGAGTTTATAATGCAGTTTTTCATTTGTCGAATGATTTTCTTTGTCGCAGCAGGTAAATCATAACAACTGTCCAAAGTTCTCTTATTTTTTTATATTTCGGTCCTGTTCTCTCTCTCTCTCTCTACCATTTACTGAAAGGCGAATGGATCTAATGATTCAACTGGCTTCATTCGCTTTTCAGTAAATGGTAGTGAGTACTTTTCAGTAAATGGTCGCGAGTACTTTTCAGTAAATGGTAGCGAGTACTTTTCAGTAAATTGTAGCGAGTACTTTTCAGTAAATGGTCGCGAGTACTTTTCAGTAAATGGTCGCAAGTACTTTTCAGTAAATGGTAGCGAGTACTATGAAAAGTCAAGGAATAAAAGGACTTTGGACAGATGCTATATGATTTACCTGCTGCTACAAAGAAAATCATTCGAGAGCTTGAGAAACTGCTAAATATAGTTTGTTTGAAAGACGTCCTTCTTCCGAGATATTATTACTATTATTTATTATTATCATTATGTCTACGAATGTTTAGTCACACAAGTTCACATCGGGTAAAACGACTATAACTCTAAACACTGAAATCAAATAGCAGTTTAAACCTATCATTTCATCTGAATGAATTTCATCACCAACGCTTAACTTTCATCTATTTCCTTGGCGCGGAAAAAGCGAAGAAAATTGGAACAAGACAGAACAGGTGATAGATAAGACAGGTGTGATCATGTACTCTTGCTTGTTACATACTTTACAAGCAAATGTCTCGTATCAGCTGGTGGCCAAGTGATCTCTAAGCCCTTGTTTTTTTTGTTTTTTTTTTTAATGGTCTACTTTTCAGTGCGTTAGCTGCAGTTACATTCTCTCCCCACCTCCTTCTCTCTCTCTCTCTCTCTCTCCTCCAATTTCCTTCTGTAATTCTAATTGTTGCTGTTATCGCAAAGCGTTCTTAATTAGAAAATTCTCTCTCTCTCTGTCTCTCTCTCTGTCTCTCTTCCCATTTCCGTCTGCCATTTAAATTCTTGTCTACACCTCATTGTCTTCTTAATTAGAAGATTACTCTCTCTCTCTCTCTCTTTCTCCTACTTAATCTGTTTCCACTTTTGTTCCACTTTTTTCTTCTGCCTGCTGAAACTCTATTCTCCGTTCTTATTCTCTTCCTTTTTTGCCTACTCTATCACACCCCAGTTATTATTCTCCCATTCTCCCTTTTCCTTCTGTCTCTCTTTCATTACCTTTTCTCCTTCCTTTTTTTATTCTTTTATTTATCCTCCCTCGCAACTTCCTCCTTCATTACCTCTCCCTCTCTCTTTCGCCTACCTCACCGTCTCCCTTCCTTCTCTCTTCTCTCTTCCTGTCCTCCCCTTTTATTCTTATTTTTCTCTCTCTCTCCTTTCCCGCCATATTCTTCGTGCCTCCCTCGCAAATTCCTCCTTCCTTACCTCCTCCTACCTCACCGTCTTTCTTCCTTCTCCCTTCTTCACTTCCTGTTCTCCCTACCAACTTCCTATTTCCCAAGACACACCCCCCCCCCCTAAGTTACCCCAGGCACAAAAATCACACTGTGGCAAATTGCTAGCACCTGCTGACAATGGACCCTGTGCTGGAGAGTGAATGCGATCATTGAAGAGACTCGGGCGCGGTGGTCCACACGGCTTCTCAGACAGGATCATTGTCATTGGACAGTTTTTTTTTTTTATTGAGTCTTTTTTTTATTGGAGTTGTTTTTTTTTATTGCTTTTTTTTATTGTACAGTTTTTTTTTTTATTATTGGACAGTCTTTTTTTTTTTGGAGTTTTTTTATAGCTTTTTTTTATTGGACAGTTTTTTATTGAATTTTTTTATTGCTTTTTTTTACTGGACAGTTTTTTTTTCATTGGAGTTTTTTTATTGTTTTTTTTTATTGGACAGTTTTTTTTATTGGAGTTTTTTTTATTGCTTTTTTTATTGGACAGTTTTTTTTTTTTTTTTTTTTTTTTTTTTTTTTTTTTTTTTTTTTTTTAGCCCCAAGGAGTAAGTGTTTACGGGCTGCTCTATGATCAAGAGCCCGTGCTAGCATAAGGGTCGGTTAAATCTAAAACGAGTGAGTGAGAGTGATTGAAAACGGGTTTGAAGGTGGGACTATTTTTTTCCTTTTAATCATGGTCGGAATAAACAATTTTAAGCCGAAGTCATTCGGCACTGAATGTAAAATTGAGAGTAAAGGCTACAAAGTTGTAACAGAAGGAAAACCCGGCAGTTTCACTATGAAACAATTCTTGGAAGAGGGTGGAAAGTCAGATGGAAGAAAGAATATGAGCGGAGGTACAATAAAAGGAATGCAAGGAGTTGCAGCTAGGGGCCGAAGGGACCCTGCAAATAACCTTTAAAGTAATGCCTTACAGAGCACAGCTCGTGGGGTGCACTGACGGTACTAACCCCTACGGGAATAATCATGTTCAGGATACTTTTTCCAGATGAATACTTTTTCTCCGTTGGAGGAGTTCTTCCTAGAAGGAGCTTTTTCGAGTCACGACTTCTAATTTACATTGAAAATGTGACTTTGTATCTATTAATTCGAAGCCTTTTCCCAAATAGTATATAATTTTATGAAAGGTGCCATTTACTCTCAGAGTTTATTCTTCCTCAAAGTCAGAAGTTTTTCCTGTCAGAAGGAAAATAATGAACTACACAAAACCATTACCGCTTTGTAGTACGACAATACACAGGGCTCAAGTAAAGTGTGACGACAACTTGGAAATAATTCTATTCAAAATCTTATAGGCCAACAAATCACGAACCTGCAGGCAAAATAACATGAGCAAATGGCGCCAAATGAAAATAGAATTATTGTTCAGTAACTATGCGATTCATTTAACACATCGTCACGGCAGGGTGACGGGAAAAAAGGAAATGCCTCTCTAAGTAGCACCAAGAGTAATGTCTCTCAGTTAAACCAGAGACAAAGGGATTTAAAAAATGAGAAAAAGATATTTTCTTACATTAACTTGCTGAAAGAATGTAGTCACTCGTAAAACGTTGTTTTATTTATGGTCTGACTCAGGACGCGTCTCCAGTTTCCCTGAGATTTTAAGCGTCGTCTGTTGCATTGCAACGATACGGATCTGACTTGAATAAAACGTTAATGAGCGAACTTTGCAATAAATAAATAAATAAAGAGGTATTCGTACTAGAGATTAATGAACTCGAGCACAGATTCCGTAAGTAAGGGGGAAGTTTATTTCACAAAGCCCAGTGTACCTCATGCGGTACACTGTAGAATGTAGGCAATACTTAACGATCTGTGCAGCGTGCCTACGGCCCCTACCTGCAACCCCTTTCGTTCCTTTTACTGTATCTCCTTTCATATTCTCTTTCTCCCATGTTTTCCTGCCTCTCCTAACAAATGATTCACGGTGCAGCTGCTTTGAGGTTTTCATCCTGCTACACTTTTAAACACTTTTAAAACTTTTTACTGCCAGTTTGCGTTTCAGCGCTGGATGACCTCATAGGTCCCCGTGCTCATTGACCTTTGGCCTAAATTCTATATTTAACTCGATTCAATTCTTCCACGAAGACACGAACCTCTGTTGTTGTTGTTTTTCATTAAGCTGGCCTTATGCAAGCACGGGCTCTTGCTCATAGAGCAGCCCGTAGAAAAGAGTAAAATAAAAAAAAAAAAAATAAAAAAATAAAAAAATAAAAATAAAAAATGAAAAATTAAAAAATTACAAAAAACAAAAAATGATTAAAAATTAAATTATATATATATATATATATATATATATATATATATATATATATATATAATATATATATATATATATATATATATTGATAATTGGATTCTCAGGCTAAGCAGGAACCGGGAGGCATTTTCCCAAATTGTAATAAAGTACCGCACCTTCCCTGAAAAAGCAGGACGCCACATCTTAAAAAATGACCACAGAATCTTCTGGAAAATAATCTCATTGTGTTTCCCACACCCAAATTATCCCAGAGTTTTTATATGAACTAAACTGAACTGAACTACACTAAACTAAACTGACCTAACCTAGGGGTATGGCAAAAAGAAAAAAAAATCATGGCCGATGCAATCCTATAGTAGATTCACATCACCCGTGCATCTGATGTCTAGGCTAGTCCCTTACGACGCTCCCAATTAGCTGTTGATAAGCCAATCACAGGGCAAGAAACTCCCAGTCTCTCTCGAGAAAGTTCACATAGGCAGGATGTATGCTCCACCTCTCCCGAGGGATACGTCTTTCAAAAGTATCCCTCAGGAGAAGTGGAACACACATCCTGCCTATGCGAACTCTCGAGAGAGACTGAAAGTTTCTAGCCGTGATTGGCTAATCAACAGCCAATCAGGAGCGTCGTAAGGGACTGGCCTAGATATCAGATGTACGGGTGGTGTGAATCTACTATAGTACACATCTCGAGACCTCAACTCCCTCATGGAAAATCCCCCTCCCCCTCCCTCTCCCTCTTCCCGTTTCTATCTATTATATTAATTTCCAGGAAGATGCCTATCTAAATCCATACCCATTTTCATTTCTACCCCGACATCCGATTCCCCAAAGGAACCACTAACTATACCGATGGCAGTTACAAGCCTGAATCATAGTGGGATAAGTCACATAAACTTACAATATTCCATTTTCTTGCTTCATCTGTAATTTTATTAGAGTTGGTCAAGAAACTAAATTAGTGAATATAACTATACACATTGTATAAATTATATCCAGTCCTATGAGATGAAAGTCACCTTAGTGTGTCTGTTTAAACTGGTTAAATAATAATATCAATAATAATAATAAATACAATGACTCATATCATGTAATTAACATTAATCACTACCATTACCAATTAATCCTAGACTGGAATTAACTGGTAATTGTTTTTATTCCGAATTGATATTTGAATACAGGATGACTAACAAGCAGATCTTATTGCCTATTATAAAGCTGTTTATATCTCAGTTCCATTACTTAACTGTTACTGTAACAATAACCTCTATTTTTAATCAATCTGTACTCATCTGGCCTTTTTGGAACCATCAGCGGTACATATAATTAAACAAAATACAGAATTTAGGCCAGAGGCCAAGCACTGGGACCTATGAGGTCATTCAGCGTTGAAGCGGAAATTGACAGTAAAAGGTCTGAAAGGTGTAAAAGGAGGAAAATCTCAAAGCAGTTGAACTATGAATCATTTGTTAGGAAAGGATGGAAAGTAAGAAGACAGAGAATATGAAAGGAGTTACAGTAAAAGGAACGAAAGGGGTTGCAGCCAGGGGCCGGAGGCACGCCGCAAAGAACCTTATGTAATGCCTACAGTGTAGCGCATGAGATGCACTGACGGCACTATCCTATTTTTGAAGATTATAATTCTCGTAGCAAAAGAAGCGAGTTCACTTCTCTACTGTTATCAGTTATCACTTTACATGATAACTGTTTAATAACGTGCTATAAGTTCATTTTTATAGGAGGTTTAATCACGTGTAAACGACTAATTCATTATTTGTCTATCACTGTAGTTTCTTCTGTTATGTCTAATTATCGTTCACTTTATTCTTTCTTAAAACTTCCATTAAGTGTATTTCTCTTGATTATTTTACATTTTAACTCCCAAGAATTTCGTTTACTCTCTGGAACTGATTTTACCAAGAATTCAACATAACTAACATTCATCAATTTGAGATTAATTTCATTGTAAATTGCGTAACAACCTATAGTAGATTCACAGCAACCGTGCATCTGATGTCTAGGCCAATCCCTGACGACGCTCCTGATTGGCTGTTGATGAGCCAATCACAGGGCTTGAAACTCTCAGTCTCTCTAGAGAGTTCACATAGGCAGGATGTATGTTCCACCTCTCCTGAGGGATACGTCTTTCAAAAGTATCCCTCAGGAGAGGGGAAACATACATCCTGAGTATGTGAACTCTCTTGAGGGACTGAGAGTTTCCAGCCCTGTGATTGGCTTATCAACAGCCAATCAGGAGCGTCGTCAGGGATTGGCCTAGACATCAGATGCACGGTTGCTGTGAATCTACTATAGTAAGGTTATTTCCTCCAACTCGGAAAAACGAAAATGATTGCAATTATGACTGAAATACCCCGAAAATTCTTGCCAATATGGGCACTGGCCAACAGATGCCTTGTCGCCCCAGGCAGTCCAAATTACAGCCTAGAATTGAGTTTTCTTTAAATACATTTTCCTCCTAATTGCTCGTATGACTTCATAGAGGAGCTTAGACGCAAAAGGTTTGGCAGCATCTAAAGTTTACACTTTGTAACTTTCAAAGTGTTGCATAGAAGGTAAAATGAAATGTCAGGTAGAAAAGATGGATTCTGGCACGAAATTGAAGCGGACTCTGGTGTCTTTCGTATCATTTTGTTTCGCTTTCCGTTTCAGAGTGGTCTCATTATGCCTTTATGTGAAACCTTAAGGTTTCGTCAAACAAATCTTAAAAACTGCTTTAAA